>NW_006399793.1:294848-305561 GCF_000299155.1 Elephantulus edwardii
TTTTCTTTAATGAAGTTTATAGTCCTTGGTTTTAGTCCTAGGTCCATGATCCACCTTGAGTTAGTTTTTGTATATGGAGTGAGGTATGGATCTTGCTTGAGTCTTCTGCAGATAGCTTTCCAATTTATCCAGCACCATTTGTTAAAAAGGCTGTTGTTTCCCCACTTAACTTATTTCATGTCCTTGTCAAAAATCAGTTGACCACAGGTAGATGGACAGATTTCTTGGTTCTCAGTTATATTCCATTGATATATGTGTCTGTCATTGTACCAGTACCATGCTGTCTTTACCACCGTGGCAGTGTTCTACTGAGTTTCTTAAACATGTTTTCCCTACATCCCTCTCTCAATTATTTGAGGAATTGAGAGTAGAACTTTTCTTAAACTCTTGAAATTCTGGGTCTGATTTAATAAAATAAACTTTAATAAGTGAAGATTACTTGTTGAATGCAGAAAAAGAATAATTAACCAGTGTAGGGTAAGGAGGGACTGGTCCTTGGATAGGGACATCATGCTTGGGAGTGTGGAGGGACAGCATAGGAAGGGAAGACCCTCTATGAGGTAGACTGATTCAGTGACTGGGGTAATCAGGGTGGGTGTTCTGGAGACGGTGAGATTGGCACAGGACACAGCAGGGTTTAGGTATGTTGTACATAGGGTCGCTATGAGTTGCAAGCAACTCGATGGCACATAACAGCATAACAACGGGTTAAGGAGACATGACCTATTATGGATGCAAGGAGAGAATAAAACAAACCTTTTAACAGCTCTATATTTCTGAATTACATGCTATGAATACTAAAAATTAATATAGTTCTACTTCTGAATTTGTAATGAAATGATCCCCCTCAACTTAGTATGATCAAGTCAGAATCAGCTCATAAAAGGTTTCTGAGGCCATAACTTGGAGGAGAGTTGGATTGCTGCTGATGTATTTGAAGGAGAGACACTGTCTTTGTGTTAACAACTTTATTCCATATAATGTAGCACCCTGAAATCATTCCAAGTTATAATTAGAAAGAGTTTTCACTAATATTTAGGTGGTTGTTGTTGTTTTTTTTTTTAGAGTGAGTTTTATTGGAAATTATTGTGTATTTCCTATAGAATGAAAAGCTATTTGGAGATTGTCTGAATTATTAGGAAGTTTCAAGCATGAGTTGGTAGTTAGATTTAAGAAATTTCTTACTCTGAAATTCTGATTACTGTCCCTTATTTACATTTTCATTTTGGGCCTTAACTCTTGAATATATGCTCTGTAAGAAAAGAATTTGAAGTATCTTACCTGGAAGAGTGGCTGGCAATTAGTAAGCAAATCAGAAAATTGTTTTTATTTTGAATGAATACATGAATATCTCTGTGGTTGTACTTCTTCTCTATTCCTTGACACTTCACTCTATTAGACTGCCTAGTTAAATTTGATTAATTTAAAAGTATAGCTCAGATGCCACTATTGTGTTAGTTGAAATAATACTTTTCGTAGTACTTTATACAGTCTACATTACATTACATTGTTTAAAATTAATTTGTTATATAAACCTGTTCTTTAAGAAATTAATTCCTTTTTGGGCAATGATAATGCTAATAAAAATAATTGTTTTTTATCAATCTACATTGGAGGTAATAGGCATTCACTGAATGGTCTTTGATTTTTCTTTGTTAAGAACCTTAATGAAGACCAAATTAAAAGAAAGAAATCCACGTATTGTTAGATTATATGTCTACTTTTTTTAAATTAAATACTCAGTACCATGTATTAATACTCAGTACTAGTATTAAGATTCAAAGATATTTTGAAATATACTGTGATTAACACTGTGCTTGCAGCAGAGTGAGAGGATGCACATTTGGGGAATGCTAATAGAATGCTTAAGAGCTTAAGATGTTTATGGCCTAGTGAAGTGAATACTCCTAAAGTATCTTAAATAATGATAGTTCATTAGTAGAATTTTTACCTTCCATGCGGGAAACCAGAGTTTCCTGCCAGTGCATCTTAGGCACAGCCACCATCAATTTGTCATTGAAGGCTTGAATATTGCTATACTAGTTTCAATAGAACTTCTAGACTAAGACTTGGAGGAAAAGACTGGCAATTTACTTCTAAAAGTCAGCCAAGTCACTAGGTCTGGTACTGTAGTACATGAGGTTGCCAGGAGTAGCAGGCTGATCTATCAGCTAACAGTGTCATCATTTTAAATATTAGGAATATATAGAGTAGGATAAGGTAAAGGTTATATTCCCTTTTTTTAGTGGTTCAGAATGTCTTACTATAGCATTTTGAGATAAATCCTACCTGAATGGTTTAGGCTTTAATTATGAGATAGGAGACAGTTGGGAGAAAGGACATTCTAAGTAGTACAAGATAGAGTGGTGAAATAATGTAGATTAGACAGTATGTAGTTACATATTACCTGAAGAGAATTGGTGGTATAAGACATGAGAGAGAGACTTAGCCATGAGTCCCTATAACTGTTATTTCATAATGAGAGGTTTAACTAGTACACTAGTCACCCACTGGGCTGCTAACCTAAACTGGTGGTTAAAACCTACTAGACACTATATGGGCAAAAGTTGGAACAATTGGGTTTGTGGTTTGTTGTTGGGTTTTTTTGTTTGTTTGTTTGTTTTTTTTGTAGAGAGTTACAGCCCTGAGAATTCCAGGGGGAAATTTTTTCTGCCCTGTAGTGTCAATATGAGTTGGAATTGACTCACGGCCAGAGGGTGTGGGTAGTGTGGTATTAAAGATCGGGTTTTTTAAAAAACCTGTTTTTCTTTTGTTTTTCTACACATGCAGTTGAAACTGATAATTCTATATTGGAGTGGTAGAGGTTGGGTATAGAGGTAATCATATCCTGTAGGCTATTGTAATAGTTTAAAGAAGAGTAAAAGGATGTCAATTAGAGTAATGACAATGGGGAATTTTAGAAAACATTTCATAGTTAACACCTTTCCTACTAGGCTCTTAAATAAAGAGCCCTATGAGAATAAGTTTGAATATATGATTTTTATTAATTTTAATAAGAGTAGGTTAATAGATAGAAATATAAAATTTTGTTTTAATGTCTTATAGGGCCGGGAAGAAGATCCACATGAAGGCAAAATGTGAGTTTTTGTTAACTATTTAAAGGAAAATTATATACATATGCACAGACAGGTACACACGCACTGTAAACTTAATGATTAGAAAATCTTGACCAAAAATATATTTTAAAAGAAAATTTACACTTTTTGGAGTAACTTAAAATTTGTTTACTTTTTTCATGAAAATATTGCCTAAATGTTTTCCTGACCTAATGATACCTTTATTTATGTAAGTAATTTTTGTTATATACCTATATGTACCTCCATCATGATGCTGCTTATTGGACCAGTAGTAAGAATCTTTGTTTTCTTGACATTGAGATGCACTCCATACTAAGGTATGATCTTCTGCAACATGTACTTCAAGTCCTCTTAACTTTTGGCAAGCAAGGTTGTGTCAACTGCATAACCAGGTTATTGATGAGTCTCCCTCCAATCCTGTTGCCACACTCCTCTTCATAGAGCCCATCTTCTCAGATAATTTACTCAGCATACAGACTGAATAGGTAAGGACAGAGAATATAATCCTGACACACTCCTTTCTCAATTTTAAACCAAGCAGTATTCCCTTGCTCTGTTAACACAACAGCCTCCTGGCCCAGGTGTAGATTCCACATGAGCACAATTAAGGGTTCTGGTATTCCTATTCTCAATGTCAGCCATAACTTGTTATGATGGATGGAGAGGAGATTGAAACTGTCAACAGCTTCATCTTGCTTGGATCCACAATTAACACCCTTAGTACAAGCAGTCAGGAAATAGACTCATTACATTGGGAAAATCTGCAGTTGGGGAACTCTCCAAATCATTGAGGAGTACTGATGTCAGTTTGAGGTCTAAGGTGCATCTGATTCAGGCCATAGTCTTTCTGATCACTTGATATACATTTGAGAGCTGGCCAAGAGAAGAACTGATGCCTTCAAGGTGTGGTTTTGCAGAAGAGCACTGAACATCCTGTGAATATCAGTGAGTACCAGTTGGATATGTCTTGGAGATAGTTCAGCTGGAGTGCTCTTTGGAGGCAAGAATGATAAGGCTTCACCTCACATACTTTGACTTGTTGATAGGAGGATATATTCCTTCGAGAAAGACATGATGCTTGGAGGGGTAAAGGGACAACAAAGGAAAGTAAGAACCTCAACCAGGTGGATTGACATGGTGACTGCTACAGAGGGCACCTGTGTGTCAGGAAGCGTGAGGATGGTGCAGAATAGAGCAGGGTTAATATTTTTTGTCTGTAAAGTCACTAGGAGTCATACTCAACGGAACCTAACAGCATCACTGTATAGCTCCTAGGAGTCCTGATGGTATTGTGAATTGTTGAAGACTTTTGATAAACATTGATCACATATAACTATCACAGTTTCTCACATTTTTCCTTTGTTTTGTAATTGATGTCCCCATAATTCATGTTTTCATAGTCAGATTTTTATACGGTTTTACTGTTCAGATGTTAGTTTTTTCCTCTTCTCAGAATTTTTACTGAAGGTCATATTTTTTCATTTTAATAAAGTTCTGCAATATTTTCTTTCTATAAACTTTTTAACCTATCTACGCTCAGAAGATCTTACTAAAAATCAAGTATTACTCTGTCTCCTACTGTCTACATTCTCCTTTTCCAAATTTATTGTTAACTGTAAGCAGTACAACAACCTACGTTATGCAGACGACACAACCTTGCTTGCTGAAAAAGAGGAGGACCTGAAAGCGCTTGCTGTAGAAGGTCAAGGACTGCAGCATGGATTGGAGCTCAACATTAAGAAAACACAAATTCTCACCACTGAGCCAACTGGCAGAACCATCGTAGATGGAGAAGAGATTGAAGTTGTTAACAATTACAGATTTCTAGACTTTACAGTCAACATTCTTGGCACCAGCATTCAGCAAATCAAAAGACGAATTGTACTGGGAAAATATGCTGTCACGGACTTCTCCAGAGTACTGTAAAGCACTGCTATCAGTCCAGAGACTAAAGTGCACCTGATCCAGGTCATAGTCTTCACAATTGCTTGCTATGCATCAGAGAGCTAGACAATGACTAAGCATGACAGAAGAAGAATTGATGGCTTTGAGCCATGGTGCTGGAGAAAAGTCTTGAACATACCATGGACTGCCAAGAAGATGAATAAGTCTGTCTTGGAGAGTGTAAAACCAAGTTTCTCCTTGGAGGCTAGGATTTTGAAGCTCCATCTTACATATTTTGGGCATATGACTAGGATGGACTGGTCCTTGGAAAATGACATCATACTTGGAAGGGTGAAGGGACAGCATAGGAGAGGAAGACCCCGGATGAGTTAGATTGATAAAATAACTGGAGCATTGGGGGTAAGTGTGTCAGTGAGACTCTCAGAATAGGGCAGGCTTAAGAGCTTTTGTACTTAGGGTTGCTATGAGTTGCAGATGACTTGATGTCACAAAACAGCAGCAACTAACCAGTAACCTCTTATGGGAAATCACTACATGTGACATTTCAGTTTTGTTCTAATTTTATTTATTGTTATACTTAAAGATCTTTTTTAATGCTTTCATCATTCTTGACATTTATTTGTGTCCAGATATTTCTTTTAACAGCTTTAATCCTTAGGTCCAATACAATTTTATTTATGTTATTTTAATTAAATGCCTCATCTTTTAATACCTTTCAGTGGAATATTTTTTTTAATCATTCCATCATTTATTGATAAATTTAAGATTTACCTCTCAAGTGTTTTTCTGTATTCCAACCATAACATGAAAACTTTAAACTGAATAGTCTAAGTTACTTTATTTAGTTCCTCACCCTTTCTTAAGTTGAGTATGTTAGATGTTTTTTGAAATTATTTTCCTTTATATATCATGTAGCAACAAAACAGACTTTGTATCAATGACCAAATAGCCTATTCTAACTTACTTTGAGATCTTCCAGTTCTATATAAAGGGTTATAAATTCTGATTAAAGTTTGGGAAAGTCAGTCAAATAATGTAAGCAAATGAAGTGAATTAGATATACATAGTCCCATTTTTCTCCAAACACAATAATCTTGACTGCTTTGTACATGAGTCTTCTTTCAGTCCTGATGCCTCATTCTTCATATACCAGATTCTCAGATAATTTAATATGCAAAATTCAGTACTCTAAGGAAACAGACATAAGCATGATGATGTATTAAAGATAATAATTCACTCATTTTCTAAAGAAAGATTGTGGGAAATAAGAAAAAATAGTATATTGTTATAAGGTGACTGCTTTTTTAATTAATGTGTGCAAGAATGAAAGTTTAGTTTTGTGAAATACTTGTAATTTCAAAAGAAGCTAGATCCATATTTTGATAAGGATATTCCTTAGCTCAGACTGAGTTTTAAAAGAGAACAAAATCTTTAGAATAAATGCTGATAAATATATAAAGCCACATCCAATTTTCTTATAGCATAAAATAAGAATCTCATTTTCACTGAGAATCTGGTTGGTTTTTTTTTTGTTGGTTTTTTAAAGTTTTAAATGTCATTGTTTTCTTCTACTGAACATCTATCCATTTTTTTACCCTTTTGATTATTGTTGTTTTAGGTGCTGTTGAGTTAATTCTCAATATGGATTACATCTCAACATAAAGGAAACAAAATTTCATGAGATTTCATGTACAACAAAATTAAAAACTACATTGGTCCTGCACCATCCTCAAAATCATTGCTGCATTTGAGTTCATTTTGCAGCTTTTGAGTCAATAGATTTTGTAGAAAGTCTTCCTCTTTTTCAGTGACCCTCTACTTTACCAAGGCCAGTGCCCTTCCTTGTTGACTAACCCATTTTCTGCCAACACTATAATGAAAATACATAAACTCTTCTTCAGTCTTGTGCTATTGTCCAGTTTTCATGAAGTGACTAAAAGTAGTATAGTTTGGGCAGACACAGGTCAGTTCTTAAAGTACTCTTTCTGCTTTTGAATGCTTTAAACAGATATTCGTTTGGATCATATTTGTCTGGTGTGGTATGTTGCAGAGAGTTGTACTAGACACCACAGCTCCTAACAACAACAGTATTTGAGTTCAGTAGTCATTTAACAATAGTCATTTGAGTTCTCGACTGCTGTGGCTGTATACTTCAATTTTGGATCCACGTAAAATTAAGTCCTTTACAACTTCAGTATTTTCTGTAATTATGTTGTTGCTTTTTGGTCTAATTGTGAAGGTAATTTTGTTTTCTCTATGTTGAGATGTAATCCATATTGAAGACTACATTTTTTTATCTTCATCAGTAAGTGCTGCTTTTCTTTGAGGAAGATTGTGTCATCTGCATATTGCAGGTTATCAGTGGTTCTTTTTCCAATCTTGATGCCACATTCTTCACATAATCCAGTTTCTCAGATAATTTGCCCTGTATAGAGATTGGAGAGGGACATGATGCTTATAAGGGTGGAGAGTCTGCAAAGGAGAGGAAGACCTTCAACAAGTGGATTGACACAGTGACTACTGTGGTGGGCTCTAGTGTGTTAGGAAGTGTGAAGATGGCACAAGATAGGACAGGGTTCAGATCCACTGTTTATAGGATCTTATAAACAGAGTCATACTTGATTCAATGGCACCTAACAACAGAGATTGAATAAATATGATGAAAAGATAAAACTATGATGTACATTTTTCCTGTTCTTAATTCTTGCAAAAATACTGTTCTTTTCAATGACTGCTATTTGATCTATAGAAGTGTTCTGGAATTATTTTTCTTAGTAATATTATCCATAACTTGTAATGATCCTCACAGTTAAAGGCTGTTGGTTGGTCAATAAAATACAAATAAACATTTTTTCTGGTATTTGATATTTTGATAATTAAACTTTGATGTTTGAGAATATAGAAGAATCATTCAGTTTTTTATTTGTTGTTGTGGTTAGGTGCCATCAATTTGATGGTGACTCCTAGTGATCGTATACACAACAGGATGAGCCTTGCCATATTCTGTGCCATCCTCATGAGCTCTGTCTTGATCAAGCCCTTTGGGTTAGTCATTCTGTCAGTCTAGCTCGTTGAGGGTCTTTCTCTTTTTCTTTGCTCCTCTGCCTTTCCCAGCATGATGTCTCTGCAAAGACTGTTTCCTCCTGAAAATAATGCCCAAAGTTAAGTGAGATAAATTTTCACCACCCTTGTCTCATAGGAGCACTGTAGATACACTTCCTTCAAGATACTCTGATTGCATTTCCTTGAAGAAAGATTCATATACTTGTTCATTCTCTCATTTCTTAAAGAGTGGCATATAGTGAAATACATTCTTTAAATTGTCCTCAGTAACATCTACTGCATGTCCTTTCAGTTTAAAGGATGATATAACTTTGAGATCTTTCTCACCTGTTTCCACAGTTTAGGTTTCAAGTCCACATTTTTCCTAAAATGTGTTCCTCCTTATCAGCTGTATTCTAGTTCAGGACCTTTTCACTCTTTACCAGGATTTTAGAAAACAATAACCTATAGATTATTCTCTCTAGACTCTTTGTGTTAAAATCTTTTTTTCCCACTAATTCACTAGTGGATAGAATCATTCATCTACAACCTATCTATCACTTTTTTCACTTCAAATTCCTGGCTTCTAAAGACTCTCTGTGATTCAGCTCTTAAATATTTTAATATTCTTCTTGCTATTTATAATTTTATAATTTACTTTTTACTTTAGAGATCTTCAAATACATAATATTGTTTTTCTCCCTCTTTTGTTAGCTCAAGGGTTTCCTAGTCATAATTCTCCTTCATTGTGCTTTACCAATTAATTT
Organism: Elephantulus edwardii; assembly: GCF_000299155.1. Classification (NCBI taxonomy): domain Eukaryota; kingdom Metazoa; phylum Chordata; class Mammalia; order Macroscelidea; family Macroscelididae; genus Elephantulus; species Elephantulus edwardii. Next base: position 303,661 of record NW_006399793.1, read on the forward strand.
CTACTTACCATACTCATTTATTACATTCATATTTATTAATCATTTACCCTGAGAAATCTTCCTGCATCTTCTCCCTGACATAGCCTTAGATATTTGGTACCATACTGTAGTGTGCCCCCCATGCATAGCACATATCTCTATATTACCATACTTTCTTATTTTTTTTTATTTACAAAATATTTTTGCCTCTTTAAACAGAAAAAAAGAATGAGAACCTCTCAAGATTAGAGACTCTTTATTGATGTGAGCCAAGTACATGAAATATATGTCATATCAACTCATTGTCATACTGACTTACAACCAACTGATCCTCCTGAGGCTTTTGGAGACTTAAATTGCATGAGAGGAGATTGCTCATGTTCTTCTCAGGAAGTGTCTAAATGAATGAAATATACACAGAAAATTCCTTTTGGACAATTATTTTGCCCCCTCTGGTGGCCTAATGGGGAAAGAATTGGGCAACTAACCCAAAGTAGGAAGCTGTTAACACGGGAGAAAGATGGGCATTGTCTTCCTGTGCAATTTATAGCCTTTGAAAAGAGTCAGTTGTGAATCAGTTCCACCCCCATGGAAATGGTAGTTTTTATTTTATTTGGTGTCATACTATCTTCTTATACTAAGAGCATTCTTAGTTTCTAAACTTTTTTGTAGTCTTCCTCACTGCTTTAAATTACTTTGTTTTTGTTTTATGTCTCTAAAAACACAAGGTTGACTTTACAAGTCATCTACTTGACTTGTGCCCCAGAATATTGAACTAAATCTCACTTTACTCTCTGTAATAAATGGTCATCTAACATCTGCTATTATGTTGATTATAACTAATAACAACAATGTAAGACAGAGTAGAACCTCCCTGGAGGGTTTCCAACACTAAATCTTTGCAGAAGCAAACTACCACTTTATACATGGAGTTACCAGTAGGCTCATACCCACTGACCCTTTAGTTAGCATCTGAGTAACTAAGTGTTGTTTACACCACCAGGGCTGTTATTTAGCTCTACTTTTCAGGGCAGCCTGGACTGTTCCAATTGTAGAGTTGTTTTCCATTGTTCATATTTTATAATAGGAAGCCTCTGAACTTAAAATTTTAGTCAATGAATTAATGATTGTGTTAAAAAGACTGTCTTGAGAGGAGAACATGGTAGGTAGGGGCACAAGGCCATGAATGTCTCTCCGAAAGGGCTACAGAGAGTAAGAATATAGCACAGCCCTTCACTGCCCCATAGCAGAAAGCAAATAAAGAATCAGTACCCCAGTCCCATGGTGATTCTAGAGCACCACCAGTGGCAAAAGGTGTGTTTGTTCATTGCTGACTCAGACTCACAGCTATCAACAGTGGGGTTTATTAGAGAAGGGAGTTGGAGAGTGGTAAAGAATACCAAGGCAAATCCAAGTACTAGCCCAAATATCCCAGGCCACAATTCCTCAATTCGTCCAGACTCTGGTTTCAGTTCAGCAGTCAAATCCAAATCATCCAGCATCAGAATCAGAAGACGACTAATCAATAGCTTGTGTTTGACAATGAGACAACCTTGCTTGCTGAAGGAGAGGAGGACATGAAGCACTTGTTGCAGATGATGGAAGAACACAGCCTTCAGTATGGATTGTATCTCAATGTCAAGGAAACATTCTCCCACTGGACTGAAAGGCAACTTCATGATAGATGGAGAAAAGATTGAAACTGTCAACCACTTCATTTTGCTTTGATCCACAATTAACACCTTTGGTACCAGCAGTCAGGAAATCAGGAGACATATTGCACTCAAAAGTCTGCAGTTAGGGGAGCTCTGGTGGCCTAGTGGTAAGGAGCTGCAACTACAATCCCAGAGGCTCACAGTTCGAATCCACCAGATGCTCTGCCGGGGAAGGAGGGACAATCTCCTCCTGTACCAGTCAGATCT
>NW_006399793.1:305661-306209 GCF_000299155.1 Elephantulus edwardii
GGCATTGAAGTCTATGGGGGAGAGAATAGTCTAAAAGTATTATATTTTAGGGCATTATTTTTGTTTTAATGAACATTTACAGAGATTTTGGATTTCCATTCATTCATTCTTGCACTTTTCTCCTTGCCCACCCGTCCCCTCTGGTTTGCTATTCTTTTTGAAAAGAAAAAAGAAAAATTCCTTCATTGATATACAGTCCCCCCGTTCCCCACCCAGAGTACACTTCATTATGCAGCCTTCATTCTGGACTCTTGTGATAACCATAATACCCAATCATATATTGCTTTTAATCTTTTCTTTCCCTCATCTGTTTCAATACAGTATACATAATTTACACAGTTTTTCTCAATCTTACCCCAACCCTGATGTCAGTCCATTCTACAACAGTGGCACTATGCAGTATTTGTCCTTTTGTGACTGAGATATTTCACTAGAAATAATGTCCTCCAGGGCCACCCATTTTGAATAATATTGCATGAGTTCCTTGTTTTTCAGTGCTGTGTAGTATTCCATTGTGTGAATATACCACAGTTTCTCTATCCATTCAT
>NW_006399793.1:306652-307602 GCF_000299155.1 Elephantulus edwardii
TTTTAAATGGGTACCATCAAATCGGATCTGACTGATACAGGAGGAGATTGTTCCTCCTTCTCAGCAGAACATCTGGTGGATTTGAACCACTCACCTCTGGGATTGCAGTGCAGCTTCTTGCCGCTAGGCCACCAGAGCCCTCATATTCTTTTTTTATTTCAGTAACTAGGGTTTTTTGTTTTTAAGTAATACCTGAATTGATAGACTAACATGGTTTTTCATTGAATGAGGAGTGATTATTGATGGCATGGTGCTTTCCTGAATTTGATGTAAGATTCAGAAATACTTTCACCAGAGAAAGACATGTTACTTAGATGGTTTTTTTTTTACATACATTTATAGTTGAGTAATTACTAATATTGCTTAGTGAAAGCATTGGTCATATTGATAAAATAATTTTGGTTTAAACAACAAACATTTCCAGGCTTATAATGTTTAGTTAAGGTTCTGAGTAAAAAGTAATTTGAATGCTGCTATGGATTTTGTTGATTCGTGTTGATATTAAATATATGTGGGCATACGTCTTTTGACTTCAAGACAATATAGTGATATAATTATTTTATTATTTTTCAGCCAGTAGAAGATAGAAGGCGAGTCCGAGCCATTCTGCCTTATACAAAAGTACCAGATACTGATGAAATAAGGTATTTTGCAATATATTCTTATTTATAGGCATTTGAAATTGGCACTTAAAAGAGCTAGATTTAAAAAAAAAACAACACCCAAAAAACCCTAGATTTGAAGATTATTGTTCTTGGACTCAGAAGGTGTTAGAATTTAAGGAAATAATAGATAATGGGGCAATAATTCCTTTAATGTTGATCTTTTGTTCCTGCTGGTGCCTTTGTGCAAATGACTGCAGTAACACCAAACTCTTTATACACTTGGAGTCAAAATAAAAAACAAAACAAAAATAACAGAATCCCTAAAAGGCTATTTTTTATTAAAAT
>NW_006399793.1:309302-322980 GCF_000299155.1 Elephantulus edwardii
TAATAATAAAAAATTAAAAAACTAAAAATTTAAAAAAAAACACAAAAGTCTGCAGTTGGGCATCTCTCCAAAGTGTTGAGTAATGATGTCAATTTCAGGACTAAGGTGTGTCTGATTCAGGCCATGGTCTGTCCTATCACTTGCTATGTATCAGAGAGCTGACTAGTGAATAAGGATGAGAGGAGAAGAATTGAGGACTCTGAGTTGTATTGTTGAAGAGCGCTGAATATTCCATTTGCTGCCAAAAAAACCAAATATGCCTTGGAAAAGGTGTACCCAGAGTGCTCTTTTGTGGCAAAGATGATGAGGCTTCACCTCACGTACTGTGGGCATGTTTATGAAGAGGGGCTATTCCTTAGAGAGGGACGTGATGCTCAAAAAGGTGAAGGGTTGTTGGAGGAGAGGAAGACCCTTGACCAGGTGGATTGCCATGTGACTGCTGCTGCAGTGGGCTCTACTATGGCAAGAAGTGTGAGGATGGCACAGCATAGAACAGAATTATTCATAGGATTGCTATGAGTCTTACTTGTTTTGAGGACCCCTAACAACAATGTGTTTAGAAAATAAATATGCATTCGTTGATGTTCAGCTGGGCAATATCTGATCCCATAGGATACTCTTTTTCTCTCCAGAAAAAAAGTTGTCCTTTGTTTAGTATTTATCCCAGTGATTTTAAGTAAGGAATTCTGGTGGAGTATTGCTTTCTGTTGCACTTTGAACTTATAGATGAGCAGCTTGACTATTAGGATCCACAGGAGAAAAATGGGTAGTTTCCCAAAGATTTACAACCTCAGAAACCAATAGAATACCTTTGAGTCTCAATCTTTAATAACAGTAGGTAATGATAACGGACAAGAAGTTTCTAGAGTGAACAAGCAGTGTTCAGTAATCCCCACTACACCTCTTCTTTCTGTTCTGGCTTCAACTACCTATCATTAAACAGAGTACAACCTTTTCTTCCAGCATGAAACAGTGCTGTGGCTTCTTGTCCATGAGCAATCTAGGTTCTAGGCAGTGCCAGCACGTGATCAGAAAGCTTCCACGCCAGTGGGGTTGTGGGAACAATGTCCTTGATCTCCATCTATAATTCCTGCACCCACAGGAATGTCTTGTACAGGTGGCTCTTCAACTTCCCCAGCCATACACCTAAGAAGGCTGGGCTTGCCTCCTGTGTCCAGGGGATACTGTTCTTTGACTTTGCTCAGTTGGATCCCCTAAGGTTTTAATATGATAGGTTTTACAAGAATTCAACTATGCATTGTCTAGGAACTGCAGTTATAGAATGTGGCATTCATACCACATTCAAATTGTATAAGGTCTTATTTTACAGAACTTATTGTAGATGTTAAGTAATGCACACCTGTAACCACAAATATAACAAGAATAAGACAGTTTATAATAAATTTCATTGTAATTATTCATGTCAGCTTGAATTGAATTTAACATGTTGGTTGTTTTCATTTTGATCACATAATAGCAAAAAAGAAACAAAAACAAAAAGTCCCTTTTGAGTTACATCTCTAATTTGTTCTCTTTTTAAGATGGTTCCATGGGAAGATTTCTAAACAAGAAGCTTACAATTTACTAATGACAGGTATTTATTTTTGTGTTCACTTGTTCTTTCTAATGTCTTGCCTGGCAGTAACAAACTAGTATTTTTCTTTGTTTTCAGTTGAAAATATGTGTATAGTATGAAATTAAGTGAACTGTGTTACCTTTTTATCCCAGATATTTATTCTTTTACTGAGAAGCAATATTAGTTGATTGATTGATCTATATATTTCTACAAGTTTTTTGTTTGTATCTTGTGGGAGATATTTACAGATAGGAATATAGAAATTTTCAGTATTATTTTTAGTGGCTACAGAAATTTCCATTACATTAAACACTATATTTAAAATATCTGTTATGTGTTGCAATGCTAGCCAACAGATTAGTAGTGTGAATCCACCACCTCCATAGGAGAAAGATGGACTGCCTCCTGCCATATAGATTTATATAGACTTGGAAATCAGATGGACAGTTGCTTTGAGTTAGTCAGCTTGACAGCAGCAGTGATTTGATTTTTTGGTTTATACTTATATTTATCAATGCTCTATAGAGGAACAGTATTTTGTTTTCAATCTTTTGCTATACAGCTGCTGCAAACATATGTGCATTCATTTATCTTTGTGTACTTCTGAAATGGCATAGTTGGACCTACACTTTATACTTCTTAAACTCTAATTTCACACACAAAAAAATGAGCTTATATTGGTTGTATTGTTTTAAAATAAAACTGTAATTAGATTGTTTGTTCTTTTTAAATACTTAAGACTGAATGAATTTAATTCCAAATATGACAAGTGATTGAAAATTTTAGTATGTTGTAATGATTGTTAGGATTTATATTATCTAAATTATTTTTAATTATAACAATGTTTCATCTTAATGTAATAAATGAAAATGTAAAATATTTCAGGTAATTTTAAAAGTGCTTAATTTTATTGCAGAGTACAGGTTAAAGATACACTGAAATAAAGAACAGGATAATGCTGTGTGGTGGATAGATGGATTAATAAATATATTTGTGCGATATATTAGTGTATATATACCAATAGAGATCAAAATGGCTTACAGTCAGCTTTCAAAATAGGACAAAATTAGTGATTTTAGTAAGTGATTTAATAGTAAGCTTTGGACTTAAAAGTTCAGAAATATAAGCTTAACCATGACATATTTGAGGTTCTCTCTCTTTTCTTTAGATTATGTACCCTTTTAAGAGTCTCTTGATTATTTCTTCAGAACAATACACATAAGCATACATACAATATTGCATGTAATTTCTATCTGACATTCAAGAAGAAATGTAAAGATTTTCTCCGGTTCTTATCAGGGTTGGTTATACTGTCTAAGAAAACACTGATTGGCACAGGACAGAGCAGAGTTTAGGGCTGTTGTACATAGGGTTGCTATGAGTCACAAGCGACTCAACGGCACATAACAAAACAACAACAAGAAAACACCTTCATTTTAGTCTATATTAAGAAATACACAGTTTCTGCAGTTGATGTATTACTTAAGATTCAGTAATACTTTTGATTAAACTTGTTTTTCTTTGATAATAATTGCTTCGGTGACTGGTGACTGGGGCAATCTGTATGAGTGTGTCGGAGACAGTGAGATTGGCACAGGACAGAGCAGAGTTTAGAGCTGTTATACATAGGGTCGCTATGAGTCGCAAGCAACTCGATGGCACATAGCAACAACAGCAACAACAATTGCTTTGACTGTATGGTTGGAAATATTAATAATTTACATGAAAAATAGGCACGCTCAAATTCTGTCATTCCTAGCTGATCTGCCTAAACTCCAGAGAGTTTCCCAGGCTATAAGTCTTGCAAGAAATACTGCCTATCTTTCTTTCTTGAAGCAGTTTGTGATGTAGCCTTTGAATTAGTACAGCAACTATATAGGTTACATAACCAGAGCTCCCTTAATGTTAGGATTCACTGCTTATTGAAGATACCAGAGAACTCTTTCTAAAAGAAATATGACAATATGTCATACAATTTTACTTTTAAAAATCATACCTACTGAGTGAAAATAAGTACATAAATAATCAATTTTACTAATGAGAATGTACACAGTTTACTTATTTTGAGTATGCCTTCATAAGCATACTCTTATTCTAAGTATATTCTCTTTTATTACTTACTGATTTATAATGATTAATTGGAGACAATGATAAGATAGTAATCCTAAGTAAAAGGAATTTTAGTCCATTTGCTTGTTAATGAGATTTACAAATAGATTGTTGAAGCTAATATCTCTTAATTGTGGCTAAATGATTCTTCTCAAGGTATGACAGGTACAGACACAGTTGACTGGAAGTTTTTATTACTTAATCCTGCCCTGCACACTATGTAATGAAACTAGTAAGATATGCTGGGGATACAGGAACAAACTTTTTGATAGTTGTGAATTGTAAACTAGAAAATGTGGGTAAACAAAAACACAACCACCACACAAACAATAAACACCAAAACGTTGTTTTTGTGTATCTTAGAGTCGGAACAGACCCATAGCAGACCCTCCAGCGGATTTTCAGAGGCAGTTAATCACAGAGAAGGAGAAAGTCCATCCTTCTCCTACAGAGCAGTTGGTGGCTTTGAGCTGCGTGCCTTTGAGATTCTTGCCACTAGGCCACCAGAGCTCCCTAATAAGTTCTTTTTAAAAATTTACATGTGGTTATGACTGTTGAGTATAGTTTGCAGTTAAATTGTTTAATAACTTTTAAATGTACTTTATATTTTTTTAATTACTGTTTTGCTAATTCGATAATTAAAGAATAAAAGTAACAATTTCATTTTTACAGTTGGCCAGGTCTGCAGTTTTCTTGTGAGGCCTTCAGATAATACTCCTGGTGACTATTCACTTTATTTTCGAACCAATGAAAATATTCAGAGATTCAAAATATGCCCAACACCAAATAATCAGTTTATGATGGGAGGCCGGTATTATAATAGGTAAGTTGTAAGAAATTCTTAGTCTTTGCTTACTTTTATTGAAAAGTTGTTGAGAGAGTGAAAATGGAGGGGGGATTCGGTAACTAGATAATATATTAAAAAAGTAGTTTAGAAGAGTAGAGGAGGAAATAATAAGTAGATAATGGAGAGTAGAGTGAAGATAGACAGTTATGGAGTAATTAACACAGTATCAGTAACGAAAGGGAAGACTTGAAAAGGAGATGACAGAAAGGGTAAACACAATAAATGGTCTTATATATGCTGTGAACATATCTTTTAATATAGTAGAGTCAACAGGGGACAAAGTTATGAACCATACACCCTGAGGGAATAGGGTCCTGATCCAGGAGCCTCAGGACCATAGTCTTAGAATATATCAATGTCAACTGGTATGACATAGTCTACAAAGACAATGTTCTCCATTCTATTTGGGAAAGTAGTATGGATAGAAAAGTTTGCAAGTAGCCATCTAAGGTACAACTATTAGTCTCTCCCTGTCTGGAACAATGAAGATTGAAGACACCTCAAAGACACATTGGAACATGTAGTCTAGAGGACCATTGGATCATGTAGACTTAAACTTCTATGATACAGAGACTAGAACTAAGTGGTGCCTATGTACCACTGCTGATATGTCTGAAAGGGATCCCAGTAGAGGATCATGGAGTGAGGAAAAAAATAAAAAATCATGAAATTGCAAGCCTGGTCAAGACTGGTGCAACTCTTCAAACAGTGGCTCATAGTCACCTTGAAGAGTATAACTAAACTTACGCATGTGACTGAACTTTTCAGCCAAATTGCTCACAGGTCACTGAAGTAAACAGCATTTAATCCTTAGACTAATCAGCCATACAAGATTAATGAATAGCAAAGGGGGGGATAGATGGAAAAAGAGAGTCACGGGGAGAAGAAAGAAGACACAAGTATAATATAGGGATTGCAATTAATTGTTATAAAAGAAAATGTTTGAATAGAATACCAATTTATAAACTTTGAAGAGAGATTTTGGTTCTACCTTGAAGATTATTAACATTTATCCATGAATCAGGAAGAGAAAGGCACCGTTTATATACTAAGTAAATTATGAAAGTGAAAGTAAAGCATATGCTGTCATTACTACACTAGCTCAAGTAAAGTTGTAGTGAACATGTTTGAGTTACAGGTCTTCTTACTTGCACTCCAGTGGGGCTTCAAACCATTTGTACCAGTTCTGTCATGTGAAATAAACATGGACTTGAAGTTTTGCAATTTAGATGATTATTCATGGCAACCAGAATGACAGAAATGGCAGGCCATTGCCTTGGAATGGGAGACTTGGAAGAGGGCATAAGTACTTTTAGGAGCTTGATTATTGAGATTAGATTATTGGCAGGACCACAGAGAGTAACACAAGTTAAAAGGGGCAGGGTTGTCTTCCATGTTTGAGCCTGCATCACCATTTTTTTTGGGGGGGGGGGGTGTTTTGATTTTTTTTTAAATAATTTTTTGTTTTCATATAATAATTCCTTACATTATATTTCATTCATACACATTGTGTTTTATACAGTCTTTCATTTAAGTTGTGTTTCATATATTCATATACATTCTATTTTATATTTTTAATTGGTTTGCTCACAAAGTTTATATACATTATGTTTCACACAAGGCTGTGCTGTTTCCAGTCACAATCACATTTTTTGGGTTTGTTTTTTATATGTAACACAATTGTTTCTTTTTTTATTTTTATTATATTATTATTTTATTGTTGGGGTTATTTTTGTTTTTTTTTACATGTACCATCAAATCAGATCTGACTGGTATAGGAGGAGATTGCTCCCTCCTCCAGCAGAGCATCTGGTGGATTTGAACCGCGTACCTCTGGGATTGCAGTGCAGCGTCTTGACACTAGGACACCAGACAATCATGTTTTATTATGTAGAAATTGCCCTCACTGTGAAACAGATTCTTCACCACAATAATTTTCACTTGCTGCACTGTACAGATTTCAATAATTTAAAAGATTTTGAGCCTTTCTTTCACTAAAATAATGGAACATATACATCTGTTCAGATTTACCTATAAAATTTAAAAGCACAGTTCAGAATGGGTCTTATTTGTAACATGGGGACTGGCTTTGTTCAGAAATTTAAATCTAATTGCATAGTGCTATAATTTTTATAATATGTCTAGGAAATTTTTATTTGTCATCTCTAATATTTGTTTAGCTGTATCTGGGTAGAATAAGAATTGAGTGATTTTATCTTCTTTTAAATACTTCTTAAATAGGCATATTTGTTGCCACTCACTTTTCAATTTGCGCCTGGGCAGTGTGAACTGTACTTCACTAAAGAAAGCATCGTGTTCTGCCAACAGGATTTTATATTGAGGTGTGGCAACATAAAATAAATATTCTATTTTATGTATGATGCTTCTTTGCTTTAAAACACATTATCTTCTACATGATGATATCTGTATGCCTTCAAAAATATTCTGATTGTCATTTTTGTTTTAACATTTCTGGATTTGTATATGGTATGTACTATTTCTTCTCAAAAAAAAATCTCATTTCCTTCCTAGTCCTTTATAGAAAACATCTTTACTGGTTTTATTTTCTTTTTATTTCCTCTCATGTTAAATGCTGTCTTTAGAATTTAGTCCATACTCATTCATACTCTTAATTTGTTATCTTATTAAAGCTTATTTTTAATATTTACTCTATTGTTAGTAGGTTTTGCAATATAGCAAAGATATTTTCAGGTGTTCAGTTATTATAATAGAATAATGGAGGGAAAAGTGATAGTAGATTTAACAACATTTCTATTGTTGAATATTTCCCAGCTATCTCTAAAATACCTGTTCCTCCAGGAGTGTATTAAAGGAAGTTTCAAATTCTAGAATTTAAGAATTTAAGTATGAGAGATAATAAAACGAAATATTGATTTCAGAAGAACATGCATATATGTGTATATATATATATAGAGGTGTGTGTATAAAATATCTCTCTGAATTACTAACAGTTAAATCCTGGATTACTGTCTCAAAGGTTAGTAGTTCAGACCCACCCAGAGGCTCTCTGGAATACAGGATTTCCAGTACCTCAGTTTTGAAAACCCTTGGAGCAGTTCTGCTTGGTACATATGAGGTCACCTTGAGTCCAGATCAGCTCTGATGGCAAAAACAGTGACAAAACTTACATAATCTTTTATTTTAGTTTTATGTTATTTGTAATAAAATATTAACAACTAGAAACAAGGAATGTCTAGCACCTTTAATCAGTTATCAGCAAGGTTTCCATAAACCAAAAACGAAAACAATGCCATCAAGTTGATTTTGACTCACTGTGACAGAGTAGAACTGCTTTATAGGGTTTCTAAGGTTTGACATCTTTATAGAGGCAGCCTACCTCATTTTTTCCCCTTATGGAGCAGGAGTGGTGGGTTTGAATCACAGTCCTTTTGACGAAATCCTAAATGTGTGATAGTACCTGCTCTTTTTACCTGCTAGCCATATGGACTGACTGCATCAGATTACTTGAAAAGCAGAATATTTAAATGTTTTAATAACAAATACTTTTAATTTATCTGAATTTGTAATTGGGTACTTATTTTACTTTTTCTCTTTCAGTTCATCATTTCAGTCTCTTAGAAACAATCTTGTTAAAAAAAAAAACTTTCAATACTTTTATCACATATTTTGACCCAGAGTATGTCACCTTGATGTATATGACTCAGTTATTTTGATAAAAAACTTAAAATTGAGACCATGTTCTTGTACTTTGAAAATAATATGTTATGGTAATTATTTGATAATAACTTTATAGTTGTATGGTCTGAAATAAAAGCCCACAAATCCTTGCTAACTGGATTTAATGTTTCTAATTTTTTTAATGAGACAAATTATGCCAATACTTACCTTCCTTTAACAGCATTGGAGACATCATAGATCACTATAAAAAAGAACAAATCGTTGAAGGATATTATCTTAAGGAACCAGTACCAATGCAGGTCAGTGTTATTTTTACTATAGTTAGTATTTTATTTTAAAATTCATTTTGGTGGTATGTTTATGCATGCATTAGTGCAGTTAGAACTGGATCTGTTTGAACCTGCAAATTCAGATTGTTTCAGCAAGAGAACTGTGCTAATTAATTAGAAAGCATTTAGCAACTTTTTGAGGATAGAAGCAGTGATAAGAGCAGAGGACAAGTTGTACTGAGTCAAGAATGAGTGTTTTTGAAGTAAAAGTGGAGACAGCAAAGATGAGGCACAGCTGGGTTTATCCCTGGGTAAGCTTGATAAGTAAAGACAAGAAAAAGAAATAATCATAGGTAAAAGAGGATTTAGGTTCAAAAGACATAAAAGCTTCTTGTTGGTTCTTTACTTATTGAGCTGTAGTTTTACCATGAGAGAGTTTCAAGCTTGTATGTATACTCTGGGGAAAGCTAGTAATAAAAAAGAGTGACCAACCCAAAAAACAGAGTGACCATAGTAGAATGGGGAGCATTGCCAAGTGGTAGTGCCTGATATTAAGATGTTGCTGCAAATAACGATAATACATTGAAGAAAATGTGTTTCTAAGCATGAAAGTGTGTGGCAATGTGTTAAAGGTCAAAAAATCTTTACCATTGGGCCAATAGGCAGTGTCCTGATAGATGGAGAAAAGACTGAAATTGTCAGTGATTTCATCTCACTTGGACCCTCAGTCAATACCCTTGGGTGGAAAAGTCTGCTGCCAGTGACCTCTTACATCCTGAGAAGCAATGATGTCAGTTTAAAAACTAAAGTGTGCCTCATTTAAGACAGCCTTTCTAATCATCTGCTGTGCATCTGAGAGATGAACAGTGAATTAGGATGACAGAACAAGAATCAAAGCCTTTTAAGTTGTGGAGTTAGAGAAGAGTAGTGCATATCCATCTCATTTGAGGCATGTTTTCAGGTGGTATTTGTCCTTGAAAACAAACTTTATGTTGGGAAAAGTGATGGTTCAGATAAAGAGGAAGACCCTTAATGAGATAGATTGACACAGGGCCTATAACAAGGGGCTGAGTATGTCAGAAATTGTGAGGATGGCATAGGGTAGGACAAAGTTCAGGTCCATTGTTCATAGGGTTACTGTGAGTTGTAATTGACTTGATGTTACCTAATAACAACATTCAAAGAAAACACTGTAAAGTAATACTGAGTCCAGTAGGCCTTGATGCCCCTCTGAAGAGTGTTCAAGAGGCAGGTAATCACACAGGAAGAGATTGCCCATCCTCCTGTGGAACAGCTTGCAAATTCAAACTGTGTGTCTTTGAGATTGCAGTGCAGCTTCTTACTACTAGGCCCCCAAAGCTCCCACTTAATATTTTTGAGAAATAATTTTTTTAATTTGAAAATTTAACTATTACTGTTATTTCTATGATAGTGTGTCTTGGATATTACTAAAAGTCAGCATGTTAAGCAGATCGTGCAGTATAAACCATGGTTTGGGAAAAATGAAGCTAGGGACACAACAAAAAACATTAGTGACACCATACACACAAAAAAGATGGGAGCCTAGTACAAAAATGTGCATTTTCTACATTTTAAATGCTGGAAATGCATAAATACTACATATGGCATTATATCCTGATGCTTACCTGTGGAAGTGGGCCTCTGAAGGGCTGCTACTTATAAATTCTTGTGAAATGGTGAGGTTAATATGGAGTTAGATGGAAAGTTATACCACCCCATGTGGGTGGATGGGTGTGGCATATATTTGGTGAGCTGAGGGATGTCTTCGATGTTTGAGGATTGTGTTTTTAAATATTATTAGATATATTTGTTCAGTTCGATACTGTTTTCTGCATTCACCTGCTGTTTCTCACAGATGTGCTTACGTACAAACATCAATTTGTATAATGTATCAGTTATAATGGGACAAATTCTTGTTTTGTAAACAACATTTACTGTATAATAAAAGAATACTGTTGTATAAACAGCTTATTTCTAGTACATGTTTTTCAGACATGGCAAAGCAGCCTTTCTGGGAACTTCTCTGTAAAGCAAAAGATACCTTAATATGTGTTTAGATTTTAGAATTAAAACTCTTGTGTGTAATGTCTAAACAGACATAACAATCTATTTTTCAAATGAAAGCTAGGATTTTTCCTCCCATCAAAAATTAATGAAATAATTTTAACTTTTTTCCCCCCTGTAAACTCAGGATCAAGAACAAGTGCTCAGTGATGCAGTAGATGGCAAGGAGATCTATAATACAATTCGTCGTAAAACAAAGGATGCCTTTTATAAAAATATTGTTAAAAAAGGTTATCTTCTAAAAAAGAGTGAGTGTTAACTTTTATGACTAAGGATTAAAGTTTAGTTGTTTATAATTCATATGTTTGATTAAAGAACTGTAAATAGTAATCATGAACTTGTTATAGTATGTAATTAGTAAGTTGTTTTGATATGAATTATTTGCAAACAACACTTGTTTAGAACTTCATTTAAAATCTTTGAAAGTCTTGAATCTAGGTACATAAGAAGTTTGGCACTTCCTGTCAGGTTTTAAGGAACATTTTATGTATTCCCTTATATATCAATTCCAATACAGGACAAATGATCTCCCCAGAATACGTTTGAAAAATGAATTCTTCATGATTCCTGGCCAGTTATACTTCCTCAGTTTGATATTAAGACATAAAGAGTAGGATAAGGTTAATAGAAGAATTTTTTATTCATAATATTAGGAAGTATTACTGTAAACAATAATTATAAACATTTCATAATTGTGTGGTCTGTCTCTGAAGACTGTTAAAGAGCTTTCATCATTTTACCTGTAATTCAGTATCATAATATTATACAGCAGACATTTTTCTACAGAAAGACACTCTTTCTCCATAATATAAAGATTTTATATTGCTTAAACTTTGGAGTAAAAAATGCATTTTAATGTTTACTTTCAGCAAAAATAATCTTATGATTCTTATATAGATAGCCAGAATTTAATGCTTAATTTTTTCTTAATAGGCAAAGGAAAGCGGTGGAAAAATTTATATTTTATCTTAGAGGGCAGTGATGCTCAACTTATTTATTTTGAAAGTGAAAAGCGAGCTACAAAACCAAAAGGATTAATAGACCTCAGTGTTTGTTCTGTCTATGTTGTTCATGATAGTCTTTTTGGAAGGTAAGAAACTGGTTTCTCATTTCTTTTTTGCATTTATGGGTGTTTTTTTTGTTTGTTTTTTAAAGTTTATTCTCAATTTTTTTTCTTTTTGACAGAAGTTTACAGAAAGGTTGGGTTTTCATTTATTCATTGTTGCATATGTTTCTCCCTCCCCTAGTCCATTTTGCAATGCCCTCTTGTTTCAGATTGTTGTTTTAATAAAAGTGTGTTCAGATAATTTTAGGACCTATCAAAGCAATGATGAGCGTCATAAAATCATCTTTCAGACTTGTCCATTTACTTTCCAGGGTAATTTTGATATTCTTCTTTGATAGTCTTTTCAAATTAACATATAATTAAGATTCTACCCCATTGGAGTAACATTTTTCTATAATAAGAGCTTATATATGTATGTATACCATATTTCTGCCTGCCCCTCCACCAGTCTTTTGAGTAACCTACCCTACCTGATAGTACTAGATATACTTAGTTCTGCTATTAATTTGATAAGCATGCTACTATGAAAACTGACATTAAAAAAAGTTAATAAAATTTAAAAAGAGTTGTAATAGGGGAAAAAATTAGGAAAATATTTCAGATTTGCAGTAAGTTCTTTTATAATGATTTCTGAGTTGTCTTTAAAAAAAAACAAACATGTGTCTAGGTGAAATTTGTATATGTATTATTAAGTTAAATCCTTAACATTCCTAGGCAAAATTAGCTCTTGGTTACATGTAGTTCAGGGATTGATTACTAATTATATATAGCCTCAATATCAGTGGCTTTCATCAGTATTGTCAATAATGAAGCTCGAATCTTTTTAGATATATTCTTACCATGTTAACATGTGGTTATGATTAAGTAATAAACCATTTGTAGAAATTGCTCTAAGCAGTCTGTTTTAGGCTATAGAATGGTATTTCTAGAAAACACACCAAGATTTTATGTACTTTTAAGTACATAATCCTTGCAGAGAAATGCCATGAGTATATAAAAAGTTAGTGATTATTTCTTCTAAATTCTTTTTAAGAAAGCACATCATGTTATTTGAGATTGTATTTGCATTTCAATTAAAATTATATTTAATTTTATACTTATACTAAAAAGCCAAATCTGTTATTGTTGTGCTACACTGAGTTAGGACTGACTTCTAGATGACCCTCTTAACAGGTCTTCAGAGGCAATAAGCCACACAGGAGATGTCCCATCCTTCTCTCCGAGCTCCTCTTGAATTCTGACCACATGCCTCCAGGATTGTGGCACAGCTTCTTACCACTAGGCCACTAGAGCTCCCTAATCTGTTTAGTAGTCAGTGAAAATGAATGACCAGATGCTGAACTGAACAGTTTTCTTACAGAGGAGCTTGTTTGAATCTTAACTAGTATTATATACCTCTTTAAGCGAAGAATATAATAGGAAAACAGGGAGCAAACAGAAAATCAAATCCATTGTTAGTGAGATGATTCCAGTTTGTAGTAACCCTACAAGACAGAGTAGAACTGCTCTATATGGGTTCCAGGGCTGGGCTATACTATTAATGGGAGCAGACTGCTATATTTCTCATCTGTGGGACTGCTGGTGAGGGTGAACCACTGACTCTTAGCAGCAGAGTGCTTTAGCCACTGTACCAGTAGTATGCCTTTATAATACAAACTATGTTAGTCATGATACAGAAACGACTGGAACAGTACATCAGCAGAGAACTGCCAGAAGTCCAGGGTGGGTTTAGAAGGGGTCGTGGTACTAGGGATATTGTAGCTGATAGTAGATGGATCTTAGCTGAAAGCAGTGAATACCAGAAGAAAGTCTGTGTTTCATTGATTGCGTTTGCCTGTGTGGATCATAAGAAACTGTGGCTGACTGTGAGAAAAATGGGAATCCCAGCACACTTGATTGTGCTAATGAGAAACCTTATACTTGGACTGGGGGGTAGTCGTCAGAACAGAGCAAGGGAACACTGCATGATTCAAAATTGGGAAGGGCGTATGCCAGGGATGCATCCTATCTCCATACCTTTTCAACCTGTATGCAGAGCAGATTATCCGAGAGGCTGGGCTCTATGA
>NW_006399793.1:323676-357268 GCF_000299155.1 Elephantulus edwardii
CGGGATGGGTGTGTCAGAGGCAGTGAGATTGGCACAGGATAGAGCACGGTTTAGGACTGTTGTACATAGGGTCGCTGTGAGTCGCAAACGACTTGACGGCACATAACAACAACAGCAACAACAACCATTTCCCCCACCTTCTAACAGATGTTTCACAAGACAGTTATTGTTCTCCAAAATAAATGTGAAATAGGCACATTCTCTTACCTTTCATCTGTCATTTAGTCACACCGTTATGGCTTACATGTTGATAGGATGCTAGAAACTATGCCCCTGGTATTTCAGATATGAGAAGAGTCACTTGTGGTGGAGAGTTCTTGCAGAGTTTTCAGACTAAGGCTAGGAAGGAAGATCTGGCAATCTACTTTAAAAAGAAAAAAGAGGTAAAAATCTTTGAGTATCAAAGGAACATTCATTGTCTCATACAGCAATAGAAAATGAGCCCTTAGGTTGTAAGTCTTGCACAATATATCTGGAAAAGAGTTGCTTCCTCAGAGCCACTTTTAATTATTTAGATGGAATAGAACTTTTTGAATCATCAGTTTTTTATATGGCAAGACTCAAAATGAGAATTTTTGTTGTTAGGTGCCATTGAGTCAAATACAACTCATAGTGACCTTATGAACAAAAGATCTGAATCTTCTTCTGTCTTGAATCATCTTCATACTTCCTGACATACAAGAAACCACTGCAGCAGTCACTGTGCCAGTCCACCTGTTTAAGGATCTCTCCTTTGCTGACCCTCCATCTTTCCAAGCATCATATTATTTTCCAAGGAATAGCCCCTCCTAGCAACATGTCTGAAGGAAATGAAGCGAAGTCTCATCTTTCTTGCTTCCAGAGAGCATGCTGGCTTCACCCTCTCCGAGCCATACCTTGTTTGTTCTCTTGGCCGTCCAAGGGATGTTCAGTGCTCTTCTCCAACACCACAACTCAAAGGGGTCAATTATTTTCTGTCATATTTATTGTCCAGCTCTCAGATGCTTAGCAAATGATCAGAAAGACCCTGACCTGAATCATATGCACCTTATTCCTCTGTCATCATTACTCAATAATCTGGAGAGGTCCCTAACTTCAGATTTTCCCAGTGCAAAGCATCTCCTTAATTCCTGTGTTAATTGTGGATCCAAGGAAGATGAAGTAGTTGACAGCTTCAGAATGAGAATAAACAGCTGTAAACCTTCATTACTTATAATGTGGAATGTGCAAAGCTTGGAAAGATTTCAGTTGTCAAGGATTTAATTTCCTTGGATCTGTAATCAAAATCCATAGTAGCATTATTCACGACATCATATAATGGATTGCATTGGACAAATGAGCTGTAAAAGACTTCTTTAAAGTGTTCATAAACAAAGATGTCACTTTCTGGACTATGACTGATCTTGCCTAAGTCATGGCCTTTTCACTTGCTGCTTGTGTATGCACAAGCTGGACAGTGAATAATGAAGACTAAAGTTTTTTTGGTGGTTTTTTTTAAAAATTATGGTGTTGACAAAGAATATTGAATATATCCTGCTTTTCCATGAAAATGTCATTTCTTTTGTGAAAAGTCCACCCAGAGTGTTCCTTAGAAGTAAAGAGGACAAGACTTTGTCTCAAATACTTTGGACATAGCTTATTTAGACTTTTATTTCCTGTTGTTAATTTATAATTGTTATTTTCCCATCATAATGGACAATTTGATAAGTAATGTTATAAAGACAGTAAATTCATAAGATAATCACAGTCGTCTTAATATTTTTAAAGAAAGTGTAACTCACTACTTAGAGCATGTAATGAAAAATTGATTAAATTTGAACTGCTAAGCCTGGTAAAAGAAAGAAGATACTAGTTGAAAGACAGTGCATCTGATCCAAGCCATGATATTGTTAATTGATTCCTATGCATCTGATAATTGGACAGTGAATAAGGAAGACTGAAGAAGAATCAATACCTTTGAATTGTGGTATTGGCAAAGAATATTGATTATACCATAGACTATACCCAATGAACAGGCAAAGCTGTCTTGGAGAAAGTGCAACCAACCGGTGTGCTCCTTAGAGGCAAGGATGGTGAAACTTCATGTAATGTACTTTGAGCATGTTGTCAGGAGCGGCCAGTCCTTGGAAAAAGGCATCATGCTGGGCAAAGTAGAGGGTCAGTGAAAGAGGATAATCTTCAACAAGTTGGATTGACATAGAGACTGTAGCAGTGAGCTCAAGTATGTTGGAGATTGTGAGAATGGTATAGGGTAGGCTCAGATCAGTTGTTTATAGAGACACTATGAGTGATGGGTGACTTGATGGCACCTAATAACGAGCCTAATAATTCTATTTGTTAGTCTACATATTTAATTTGCATGAAAATTATTGAATGAATCATTAGTGCCAAGCACATTTTATCATCAATATCCTAAATAAAAATTTCCTGCTAAATATAATTGGAACATCTATTCCAAGGATCCTGAAGCTTTGTCAGACATACTTTGGACAGGTTGCAAGGAGGGACCAGTTCTGGGAGAGGGACATCAGGCTTTGGAGGGTGGAGGGACAGTGCTGGAGAAGATGACTCTCTATCAGGTGGATTGATTCAGTGACTGGGGTAATGGGGGTAGGTGTGTCCGAGACAGTGAGATTAGCACAGGATAGATAGAGCAGGGTTTAGGGCTGTTGCACATAAAAGCGCAGTGAGTAGCAGGTGACTCGACGGCACATAACAGCAACAACATTCCCGATGAGAATGTCTTCTCTCTCCCTCTTAGCATAAATATGTTCCAAGAATCTAATCTTAGCATTATATAATGACCTTAAAAAGCTTGTCAGAAGTTGTGCAAAACTGGTAGAGTTAGAGGATTACTCTTCTACTTGTGAGTCAGATATCACTTAAAATGACCTTCCATTGGGTTTTTGAGGCTATAAATCTTTCCCGGAGGAAACCAACCAGCTTTCTCTAACAGAATCACTAATGAGTTAGAACTGCTGACCTTCAAGTTACGCACTATGCCAACTTCATAGAAGGATTAAATCTTTGAAATATAAAGAATTTGAATTACCCTTATTCTTGTTAATTTTAAGAATAGAGTTGTGTCAGATGGCAAAAAAGCAGTATGCATTTATCCTTTGCTAGAAAACAGATATAGTATTAAAAGAAGTCAAACAAGACCAGTGCAGTATTGTCTAATATAATATTTAAAGATATTTTAAAGAATTTAGTTACTTCAGTTAAGAAGGAGTGATTATAATTTACTACTTAGTATTGTACTTAAGTATCAAATTGTGATATACTACATACTACAAGAGCATAAAAATTAGTATTTATTATCAGTTTATTTTACCTCAGAACAAGCCTGTATATGACACAGTGATGTTTTATCTTAACAGATGAAGGAAAACCAGTTTGAAAAACTAACCAAAAAAGCCTCCAAAAACAACCTGCAAATTATTAGATTATTATAAGGGAGAAAGCGACTTACAATCTAATTAGACCATTCACAGTAAGAATATTTTTGGCGTAACACTATTTCTATATAGGCATGTTGCTATGAAAGGATAATCCTTGGAGAAGGACACTGAAAGAGAGTAAGACCCTCAACCACAGTGATTGCAGCAGTGGACTCGAGAGTGTCAGATTATAAAGTTGGCGCAGAATAGAACAAGGTTCAGATATGTTGTTCATATGGTGGGTGTGAGTCATACTCAGTGGCACCTAACACCAGCAGTTTTTTTGCAGTATATATAATTTATACCATCATGAAGCATCCTAAATTTAGTGACACATATTTTCAAAAAATATTTAGATTGGCTATGGAATTCAAAAATTTCAAGTTTAATTACACTTGTAGTTTTTCTTTTGCTAATATATTTCCAAATTAACCATCTAGTGCTGTTTTTGTGTACCATCGAGTTGGAACTGACCCATAGTTGACCCTCTGATGAGTTTGAGGGAAGAGATTGCCCATTCTTCTCTCATGGAGCAGACTTGAACCGAGTTCCTTT
Organism: Elephantulus edwardii; assembly: GCF_000299155.1. NCBI lineage: Eukaryota > Metazoa > Chordata > Mammalia > Macroscelidea > Macroscelididae > Elephantulus > Elephantulus edwardii. The sequence goes on from NW_006399793.1 coordinate 327,651, forward strand.
GGGATTGCAGTGAATTTTCTATCCACTAGACTGCCAGAGCTACTGCTCTTATTCTCCTTGCTGTTGAGTTAGTTCAGATTGATCTTTCATCAGGTTTCCAAGACTATAAGTCACTTGAGAGGAAACTGCCTCTCTGGCCTTTCAGTTAACAGTGCACCTTTCTGCAGATTAGCCACAATAACTCCCTTCAATTTCTATGTTGTTGTTGTGTATCCTCAAGCTGAAATGACTCATAGTAAATTGCATAGAAGGAGACTGCCCATCTTTCGCTCAAAGAGCTGCTAGTAGATTTAAAGTCTGTGCCTTAGGATTGGCATCATGTCTTTGCCACTCAGCCGCCAGAGTTCCCTACAATGTGGATCACAACAAATTAGAGCTAACATTGAGGAGAATGGGAATCCCAGAACACTTAATCATGCTCATGTGAAATCTATACCTAGATCAAGAGGCTGTTTGAATAGATCAGAGGAACATTACATGGTTTAAAATAGGGAAATGTGTATGTCAGGGATGAATCTTTTCTGCATACCTATATATCGTTCAATCTCTATGCTGAACAAGTCATTCAAGAAGCTGGGATTTATGAAGAAGACTGTGGCATCATGATTGGAGAAAGACTCATCAACAACCTGCCTTATGCAGATGACATGGACATACCTATTGAAAGTAAGGAAAACTGAAATGCTTGCTGCAGAATACCAAAGACTACAGCCTTCTATTTGGATTACTACTCCACATTGTTGTTGTTGTTGTTATGTGCCATTAAGTCGCTAGCAACTCATAGTGGCCCTGTGTACAAGAGCCCTAAACCCTGCTCTATCCTGCACCAACCTCACTGTCTCTGACACACCTACTCCCATTATCCCAATCACTGAATTGATCCATCTCCTTGAGGGTCTTCCTTAAGAAGACAAAAATCTTCACTATTGGGGCCAATAGACAACATCATGATTGATGGAGAAAAGACTGAAGTTGTCAACAATTTCATCTATCTTGGATCCATATCAACATTCTTAGTACCAACAGCCCACGAATCAGAAGATTAATTGTGTTGGAAAAATCTGCTGTCAGTGACTTCTCCAGGGTGCTAAAGAGCAATTATGCCAATTAAAAGACTAAAGTCAGCCTGATACAAAGCATGATCTTCTTGCTGTGCATCTGAAAGTTGGACATTAACTAAGGATGCAGAAGGAAGAATTGATGACTTTGAGTTGTGTGTGGTGTTGGGAGGAGAGTGCTGAATATCACATGGACTTCTAAGAGAACAAATAGAACTGTTTTCGATAGAGTGAAAGCAGGGTGCTCCTTAGAGGCAAGAATGATGAAACTTTGTCTCACATACTCTAAGCATGTTGTTAGGAGGGACCAGTCCTTAGAGAAGGCATCATGCTTGGAAACGTGAAGGATTAGTGAAAAGTAGGAAGACCTCAACAAGATAGATTACACAATGACTGTAACAATTAGCTCAAATGTATTGGAGATGGTAAGGATGGCACAGGATAGGGCAGATTCAAATCCATTGTTCAAAGAGCTGCCTTAAGTTACAGTCGACTAGACGACAAATAAGTGTTTTCTACGATAATTATATATACCTTCACTTTTCTTTTGCTCTGATACATTAGAGTGATAAGGTTGAAATATAATTTCAAATTAATTTAAATATAAATTATAAGGAATTTTTGAGAAACACAGATGGAAGAAGTGAAAGGCTGGTATTTTGATCATACTGAGCAGTTCTACTCTGTACAAATGGGTTTGCCAGAAAAGGAATAGACTGATTGCAACTAATACCAACGTATAGTAAACTACTGTGATTTTAAAGATGGTAGTGTGTTTTTAATGCTTTTTGTTAAAATTTCCAATCACGTCTCTTTTTTTAATATTTTTAAAGGCCAAACTGTTTTCAGATAGTAGTTCAGCACTTCAGTGAAGAACATTACATCTTTTACTTTGCTGGGGAAACTCCAGAGCAAGCAGAGGTAAGATTTTAACTACTAAAAAATCTTTAGCTGTGTTCTCCTAATGAAAAATGCATTGAAAATAAAGTGATTAAAATGTGTTTAAATTTTTTAAATCTCTCATCTTTTTCTTTTAAGGACTTTTTTTTTTCTCATGGAAGTTTTGAAACAAATGTTAAAAAAAAGGTCAAGGATTATTTTATCCATTTTAAGTTGAATTTGTATGTTATATTATTAAATCAAATTGAGAATGTTCCTTTATAGTTTTCTCTTTATAAAGTGTATAGATTGTCTCAGTGTAATCTAAATGTAAACTCCAAAATTTAAAGATAAGTGTTATCGATGATCATTAATATTAATCATTGATTGAGCCCCGTATCTAAAAATACAAGTTTCGTTATCAGTAGTTAAAATACTTTAGAAACTTTCTCTTCTTTGATTTTTCTAAATCTAGTAATAATGTCTAAGTACTAAGCAATGATCAATCAGCAAGTCCTGCTAAATTTATTACACTTTACATAATTCTATGAAGTACTATTTTAAAAAAATGTTTTGTAAGGGTGTTATGTTAAATTTTATATGCCCTTTTCTGCTTAGTTACTACTTGTAACTATGGAAAGAAGCTTAAGAAAGCTAAGAAGTCAAAAGAAAGTGATAAAAAAAAAAATAGAACCTAATTTGTCATTTGAGGAAAGTGATCAAAACCCCAAACCCCAAACCCCAAACCCCACTGCTCTTGAGTTAATTCCAGCTTATCCTCCTGAAACTTTATACTGACATTCACTCTCTGACTCATAAGGTGTGAAAATTTCTTAGGTTTCAGAATAAATTTGATGAATGAGCTTTCTCATTTTATGGTTCACAGTCAAATGTCATATTTCAAATCTTTGTAAAATATTTCAACTAAATTAGCCATTTAATACACAAAATATCTCAAGTGAGTAACAATATAATACCAGCATTATAAAACTTTTTTTGTAGTTATGTATCAGATCCCATATATGAGGATGCCTGGTGGTATTTGGGTAACTGCTTGACTGTTAACTGAAAAGTCAGTGGTATGAACCCTTTAGCTGCTCCAGGTGAAAAAGGTGTTGCAGTTTATTTCTGTGACGATTATAGCCATAACAATCTTTTGGTACAGTTTAGTGCATAGAGTTACTATGATTTTGAGTAAACTGAATCATGGTGGGTTGGCATCTCAAATTTGCAGATGGGAAAAGTTGGGGGCTCAAAATATTTAGATGACTTGGTCATTATTTTAAAATATTAGAAGTTAGAAATAGACATTTAAACATCACATTGTTCTGGGATCCAGCCATTCTTTCATTTTCCCTCCACTTTTTATATGTTAAGGATGCCACCTTTCTGAATAATATTTCAGTGTATTTTGCCTCGTTCATAACAACTCATTACTCTCAAGTCTGAACCAAATTATGGCTGAACTGCCTCCAAATTTTCAGAAGCTATGAATCACAGGAGGAGTTAATGGATTCAAGCCACTTGCCTTTGGATTGGTAAAGCAGCTGCTTAACCACTAGGCCACCAAAGCTCCCTGCTGTATAAGTACAACAGTTTTAGTTGTATTCCTATATAATTTTTCTGTCTTCCATATTTTTACATACCACAGAGTATGACTTTAAATGATGTTTCAGTTTTGTGTTGATTCTTTAGTGACTATGGAGTCTGTGGTTGGTTGTTGTCACTTTTAGAAGCTATGGTAGTTAATTTGTTCTCAGTTTGTTGTATAAAGACTTCAGTATAATAGCTTAAATTCAGTGAAATAGAATTTCAACTCTTATGACTTAAAGGATATAATAAAGCAAATAGCAAGGAGTGTTCTAGAAAAAAAATGCATGTCAGCATTAATTATTTAGATTTCTTTTTAGTAAATCTAAAGTTGTTCCCTTCAAGGCAGACCACTATTTAAAAATTCTTAAAATGTAATTTTACTTGAGTATTAGACAAATAGACTTTTAAAAAATTTTATTAGATTTCGTTGTCATTGTTACGTGCCGTCGAGTTGCTTGCGACTCATAGCGACCCTATGTACAGCAGCCCTAAACTCTGTTCTGTCCTGTGCCAATCCCATTGTCTCCAACACATCCCAATTGCCCCAGTCACCAAATCAATCCATCTCCTAGAGGGCCTCCCCATCCTGCGCCTGCCCTCCACCCTCCCAAGCATGATGTTCTTTTCCACGGACCAGTCTCTCCTTACAACGTGACCAAAGAATGTCAGACAAAGCCTCAGAATCATTGCCTCCAAGGAGCAGCCCAGTTTAACCCTCTCCAGGATGAATCTGTTTGTTTTCTTAGCAGTTCATGGTACCCTCAATACTCTTCTCCAACACCAGAGCTCAAAGGCATCAATTCTCCTTCTATCCTCCCTAGTCATTGTCCAACTCTCTGACATGTGATTGCAAAGACCATGGCCTGTATCAGACACACTTATTCTCCAGAGAGACACCGTTGCTCTTCAGTACTTTAGAGAGGTCCCTAACTGCAGACTTTCCCATGGCAATACGTCTTTTAATTTTCTGCCTACTGATGGCAAGATTGTGGAGCCAAGCAGCCTAAAGCTCTGAACAATCTCAATCTCTTCACCATCCTTCCTGATGCTGCCAATTGGTCCAGTGGTGAGAATCTTTGTCTTCTTGACATTGAACCTCAATCCATGTTGAAGGCTGCAGTCCTTGACCTTCTGCAGCAGGTGCTTCAGGTCCTCCTCAGTTTTAGCAAGCAGGGTTGTGTCATCTGCATAACGCAGATTGTTGATAGATCACATATCATAATTTGATCTTGTAGTCAGTACTTTAAAAAAAAAAACTTACCAAATTAATGCTTTAGAGTACCTTAAGTAACAGCTTAAAAATACACAAAAAACCCCACCAAACCTATTGCTGCTTCATCTGTTCTAACTCATGGTACCCTGTGTGCTGCATCGTCAGACTGCTCTAGAGGGTGTTGTTGACTGTAATTGTGAAGCACATTGCCAGATCTTTCTTCTAAGGCACTAGTTAAGCAGCCAATTGCAACCTGCTTGTACCAGGACCTGCTTAAGATAAACAGAAGTATTTTTTTTACTTGTTTAAGGTAGGATCTGCTTGAGAGAAATAGTCTCTTTATATTTTGGCTAATTAAAGACCATTCATGGATGTTCTTAATTTAGAGATTCTATAGTAATAGGATTCTTAAAAATTATAATTGTGGTTATTGTATTAGGTCACATATAATAAAGCATAGTACACTCTTAGAAATGGCTGTCAAAAAAAAAAAGAAATGGCTGTCAAGGAAAAAGTATTGAATTTTAGAGACTAATAGATGATTTATAACTGAATCAACTAATTTCTTTGAAATGCTGTTATTTTTGTAGGACTGGATGAAAGGTCTGCAGGCATTTTGCAATTTACGGAAGAGTAGTCCAGGGACATCTAATAAACGACTGCGTCAGGTGAAACATTCTTTTCTTTCATGTGTTATTGTTGCATTGTGTTCTGTTTGCGCTTTATGTTTTTATTTCTTTGTGAATTAGATTAGACAACATCTTCAAACACTTCAGAATCTTCTGGAAGTTTAAACTATGTTAAAGCCATGCTTTTGTTTATAGCTTTTCTGTTTATACCTTGGATAGAAATAGAAAAATTTGGGACTTTGAGTAAATTTTAATATAGTATTATTGTTGTTGTTGTTGTTATGTGCCATTGAGTCGCTTGCAACTCATAGTGACCCTATGTACAACAGCCCTAAACTCTGCTCTGTCCTGTGCCAATCGCACCGTCTCTGACACTCCCAACCCAATTATCCCAGTCACTGAATCAATCCACCTCATAGAGGGCCTTCCCCTCCTGTGCCTGCCCTGCACCCTCCCAAGCATGATGTCCTTCTCCAAGAATTGGTCTCTCCTTACAACATGACCAAAGTATGTCAGACGAAGCCTCAGAGTCCTTGTCTCCAAGGAGCAGCCCTGTTTAACCCTCCCAAGGATGAATCTGTTTGCCAAGAGTGTTGACTGTGGAGCCAAGCAGACTAAAGCTAAGAACAATCTCAATCTTCACCATCCATCCTGATGCTGCCAATTGGTGCAGTGGTGAGAATCTTTGTCTTCTTGACATTGAACCTCAATCCATGTTGAAGGCTGCAGTCCTTGACCCTCTGCAGCAAGCGCTTCAGTTCCTCCTCAGTTTCAGCAAGCAGGGTTGTGTCAGCAGCATAACACAGATTGTTGATAGATCTTCCACCAATCCTGATGCCGCATTTCTCCTCATAGAGCCCAGCCTCCCAGATGATCTGTTCTGCATACAGGTTGAAAAGGTGTGGAGACAGGAGATATCCCTGGCATACGCCCTTCCCAATTTTGAACCATGTAGTGTTTCCTTGCTCTGTTTTGACGACTGCCTCTTGGTCCAAGTATAGGTTTCGCATTAACACGATCAAGTGTTCTGGGATACCCATTCTTCTCAGAGTCAACCACAGTTTGTTATGATCCACACAGTCAGATGCCTTTGCATAATCAATGAAGCACAGATAGATTTCTCAGGTACTCTCTGCTTTCAGCCAAGATCCATCTAACATCAGCAACAATATCCCTAGTACCACGAACCCTTTTAAACCCAGACTGGACTTCTGGCAGTGCTCTGCTGATGTGCTGTTCCAGTCATTTTTGGATAATCTTCAGCAGAATCTTGCTTGCATGTGAAATCGATGATATTGTTCTATCGTTTCCCCACTCTGTTGGGTCACCTTTCTTTGGAATGGGGCCAAATATAGATCTCTTCCAGTCACTTGGCCAAGTGGTTGTTCCCCAGATTTCTTGACACAACTTGGTGAGCATGGAAGAAAAGACCAAAATGGATGTCAAAAGAAACTCTGTGAATATTGCACTAGAGCACAGAGAAGCCAGAATACAAGGAAGAATTCAAGATACTAAGGAGCTGAACAGAAGATTCCAAAAGGCAGCGTGGGATGACAAAGTAAAATATTACAGTGAAATGTGTAAGGAGCTAGAGTCAGAAATCAAAAGGGCTGAACTCGCTCAGCATTTCTTAAGCTCAAGGAACTGAAGAACAAATTCAAACCTTGAGTCGCTATAATCAAGGATGCTTTAGGCAGAATATTAAATGATCCAGGAAGTAGTAAAAGAAGATAGAATATACTGAGTCACTGTATCGAAAGAAATTGGCAGACACAGAAGAATTTAAAGAAGCAACATATGAGCAATAGCCTATGGTGATGAAGGAAATTCAAGATGCTTTGAAGGAGATAGCAAAAGATAAGGCCCCAGGAATAGTATTTATTGAAGAAGGTAAATATTGTTCTGTCATAGAAATTCCAGTAAACCCATTGAAAGTAGTATATTTTTTTCTACTGGGAGTGGAAAAATTGTTACTATAAAGAGTTACTAAATAAACATGTAACCAAAATGCTGACTCTTCCTTCAAGAACATTTAATCATACAAATAATCTGTTTCCTCAAAATATAGCTTTCTGTAATCTATGACAAATCAGAATGAATTTTTTCCAAAAATAGAAAACTCTTTTTTGTGTGAAACTTTACAATAAAATTATCATCTGTAAATATAATGTGATAAAATTATAAGTAACATACTTGACATTTTTTCTAATCTTTATAAAAAGCTAAATATAAACTTTATTCTTTATTTTATATGAGTGAAGTGAGGTATTAGAGATGTTTTTATAAGGCCGCACAAATAGTAGATGGCTGGAGAGGAAGAAGGATGAGATTGATGATCGAACTTGTCACCACAACTCCTGACAAATAATTTAGCTTGTTTGGATTCATGTCTTTTTCTGTATAATGAGGGGGTAGAGTCAATATTTTAATAGCATTTTATATATATATAATCATTTGTGTGTGTGTTTGTGTATACCGTCAAATCACATCTGACTGGTACAGGAGGAGATTGTCCCTCATTCTCCAGCAGAGCATCTGATGGATTCGAAGCACATACCTCTGGGATTGCAGTGCAGCTTCTTGCCACTAGGCCACCAGAGCGTCCTTATTTTTAATAGTATTTTTTATCAGCAGTAAGAACTTTTATAGAAATAGTGTTCCTACTTTTTAACTCTATTCATTGGAAAAGGTATATTTTTCCCAAGAATATAATTGAGTAATAACTTATAAAATAAAATACTTTTTTTTTTAGGGATAACATAATTAAACTTCATTTCTAAGAAGGAAAAAAAAGTGCCTTGGACTTTTGCTTTCTATAGCCATTGCGTTTGAAACCTACTGCATATTTTTGGTATCTGGGTAACTTTGTTATTTTTTGTTTAGGTCAGCAGTCTTGTTTTACACATTGAAGAAGCTCATAAACTCCCAGTGAAACATTTTACTAACCCATACTGTAACATCTACTTGAATAGTGTCCAAGTAGCAAAAACTCATGCAAGAGAAGGGCAAAACCCTGTTTGGTCAGAAGAGTTTGTCTTTGAGTAAGTCTTGTTTTATCATTACATTAAACAATTTCATTGTGCTATATTGCATTTCTTCCTATATTTGCCTGTATATCTACATTGTCAGAATTAAGTTGCCAGAGTCAGGTCTTTTAACAGTATAGAAAGTGATTTTTCTATTGTGATTTGCACATTTTTATTAGTAAAATGCTAAGTTACTGTTTGTTTTTTTTTATTGAGTTAGTGATGTGACTTAACATTATTGATAAGTCCAAAACTTGTTAAAACTTACACAAAATCTGTACTAGAACTTCTAGGACTTGAAGAAATTGTTGCTGCTTTAAGAGATTCAAGAGGGAAGGGAAAGGAGGAGGGAAAATTTGCTTCACTGTTTTCCTGCAAAACTCACTGCCATTTGTTGAAAGTGACAATCCAGGACAGAATAGAACTGAGTTGTCAGATTTCCAAGGCAGTCTTGCAGAAGTGGACTCTCATACTTTTGGTTAGCTGTCCACGGCACCATAAGTGTTCCTCGTGTTTACCAAATCATAATGCATGTAGTATACTTTTAATATTTTTAAATGTAGCACACTCAAGATGCTTAACAAAACAAGAAGCTTACTTAATACCAATATTAAAGTAAATCAGAAGGTTTGGTGCTGGAACATTTTGTTAATTCTGTTTATCCTTACTCTTTAGTGATCTTCCTCCTGACATCAACAGATTTGAGATAACTCTTAGTAACAAAACAAAGAAAAGCAAAGATCCTGATATCTGTAAGTTGATAAAAATTTTTTTCCTAAAGTAACGTTTTTCATGTACATACTTTGAGATAATATATATACTTTTCATAATGAAATATAATCTTGAAATGAAAGCAGAAAGTAAACTTATAAGTACATGTAATTTGAGAGTTTCCTTTTCATACCTTTTTCCAGAGCATTCTATACCTAGAAAAAGAAAAAAGACCAAAATTGCTTAACTGTACATATTATAAACTTAGCTCTTTAAGTTGAAAATACTTATCTATCTACTCTCCTGAATCCTTTGCCCCCAGCAAATAAAACAGTAATAACGCTAAAATGGTAACAGTGACTATCTCTCTGCGGTCTCCCTTACCTTCTTTCTACATTTTAAGTTACTATTCATTTAACTATGTTGTTGTTGTTTTTAGGTGCCTTTGAGTTGACACAGCTTATAGTGACCTTAATTTATAGTGACCTTGACAACAACAGAGCTGAACCTTGCCCTGTCCTATGCCATCTTCACGAACTCTGATATGCTCAAGCCAGCTGTCACAGTCACTGTGCTGGTCCATCTTGTTGAGGGTGTTCTTCCCTCTCCCTTCCCTTTACCTCTTTCAGCATGATGTCTTTTTCTCAAGAACAAATATCTCTTCTAAATATAAGCATGCTAAGGGAAAGCTTTACTATAGATAACATATAAGTCTTTTGTAAATTGGCTGAAAAGAGCACACTCTATTAAAAAATATATTCTTTAAACTAGAGCGCACACTCTATTAAAAAATATATTCTTTAAACTAGAGCATTTAATTCACTTAGAGTCATCATAGCCTCCCAGTTCTTGCTCTTGGTAGTATACCTTTTTCAGTCCTTTTGCTGAAACAGTTGCCAGTGGGTTTTAGCAGTTCACAACAGGGTAAATTAGGTTAATACCATCTTAAAATTGAAGCACAGAGAAGGAAGTAATCATATGTATTAAAGATCAAAGTCAGAATTTTTCTCTGTAAAATGTTTATTCTTTAATTTTGGTACTACTTAAATACTTGTCATTTTGTAGGGTGGGCTTGCTTTAAAGATAAAGTTCAGAATGTCGGTAATGAAACAGCTAAGGAAGGCCCTGATAAAATCGCCACCATCCCTCCACTAACACTACAATCTTTTGTATATACTTCCTACAAAGACATCCTTCCTTCTAGTTCTTAAATTTTCCATGGCCTTTTTTTTTAATATAGTTTATATAATCAGACATAGGGTATTCTATTTCTTCTATTTATACTCTACTTTTATGAGACATTGGCAAAGTATGTATACAGATGCCAGTGTTAGGGATTTAATAAGAAAAAGCATTTCCAGGGTGTGTTATATAATTAAAGTCATACTTCAATCCAATCCTTAAAAACCTTCCACAGCTTTTAAAAACATCTGTCATGCTTTCTATTTGGAATCTGTACTGACCTTCTTCCTCTCCCCCCTTGTTGTCCTCCCTAACTGTTATCTCTAGATCTTGCTAAAAGTTAGTTGAAGGAGCTACCTGTATGGTCTGTATTAGCCTTCTTAAACTAAATTAGATATTATTTCTCTATACTTCTATGGTATAGTACTAAAAGCTATACTATAGTAGATTTCCTTCTGCCTTAATCATATTTGTATCTTATGTACTTGTCACAGCACAGCTAGCTTTATTATGTCATTGAAAACTCTTAATAAAAAGCATTTAATACTATAGGGACTAGCATCATAAACATTCACTTTTATTACTAATTATAGTATCTTTTCAGAAAGTAATCATTTGACAATATTTTTCTGTCTTAAGTATTTATGCGATGCCAGTTGAGTCGATTACAGAGAGGGCATGCCACGGATGAATGGTTTCTGCTCAGCTCCCACATACCATTAAAAGGTATTGAACCAGGATCCTTGCGTGTCCGAGCACGATATTCTATGGAAAAAATCATGCCAGAAGAAGAGTACAGTGAATTTAAAGAGGTATTCACATATTTACCAGTCTAATTTTTTGTGACATTATTAACGGAAACATTTAGTAAAAGATCTATTAACCTAAATATAATAATTTTATATCCTAATGGCCAATGAACAGTTAGAAAATTTTTTTTAAAAAGCCTTACAGTTGTGTGAGGTTTACTGTAAGAGGCTATAGTTGCATATTTTTAAATGAATTTGTCTTACTAAAACTGCATAATGCTTTGTACTTTGTCTTTCTTAATGTCATTTTTAGCTTATACTGCAAAAGGAGCTTCATGTAGTCTATGCTTTATCGCATGTATGTGGACAAGATCGAACACTATTGGCTAGCATTCTGCTAAGGATTTTTCTTCATGAAAAGCTTGAATCATTGTTGCTATGTACACTAAATGACAGAGAAATAAGCATGGAAGGTATTGTATGACTTTGTTAGTGTGATACTTTTAAAAATGGTGTTAATTTGGATGCTCTTAGTTTTTAGTGTATTACATAGTTAAGCCATCTTAACAAAATACATTATTCTGTTTCTTCCATTAAAACTGGTAGTTGAAATGCTAGTTTTTACTTTTATGTTGGCCTATGTTGTCTAGCAAAGGCGTTTGACTGTGTGGATCATAACAAACTGTGGCTGACTCTGAGAAGAATGGGAATCCCAGAACATTTAATCGTGCTAATGTGACACCTAAACTTGGACCAGGAGGCAATTATCAGAACAGAGCAGGGTAACACTGCATGGTTCAAAATTGGGAAGGGTGTACATCAGGGATGTGTCCTGTCTCCATACCTTTTCAACCTGTATACAGAGCAGATTATCCGGGAGGCTGGGCTCTATGAGGAGAAGTGGGCCGTCAGGATTGGTGGAAGATCTATTAACAGTCTGCGTTACGCAGATGATACAATCCCGCTTGCTGAAATTGAGGAGGACCTCATGCAATTGTTGCAGAGGGTCAAGGACTGCGGCCTTCAGTATGGACTGAGGCTCAATGTCAAGAAGACAAAGATTCTCACCACTGGACCAATTGGCAGCATCAGGATGGATGGCGAAGAGATTGAGATTGTTCACAGCTTCAGTTTGCTCGGCTCCACAGTCAACACTCTTGACACCAGCAGCCAGGAAATAAAAAAATGTATTGCGATGGGAAAGTCTGCTGTTAGGGACCTCTCTAAAGTACTCAAGAGCAACAGTGTCTCTCTGGAGACTAAGGTGTGCCTGATACAGGCCATGGTCTTCGCAGTCACTTGTTATGCATCAGAGAGTTGGACAATGACTAGGGAGGATAGAAGTAGAATTGATGCCTTTGAGCTGTGGTGCTGGAGAAGAGTATTAAATGTACCATGGACTGCCAAGAAAACAAACAGATTCATCCTGGAGAGGGTTACCTTGGAGGCAAGGATTCTGGGGCTTCGTCTGACGTACTTTGGGCATGTTGCAAGGAGGGACAGGTCCTTGGAGAGGGACATAATGCTTGGTACGGTGGAGGGACGGCGCAAGAGAGGAAGACCCTCTATGAGGTGGATTGATTCAGTGACTGGAGTAATCGGGGTAGGGGTGTCAGAGGCAGTGCGATTGGCACAGAATAGAGCAGGGTTTAGGGCTGTTGTACATAGGGTCACTATGGGTCGCAAATGACTTGATGGCACATAACAACAGCAACATATTGTTTAGTATTTCTAACAGGCGTTTTTATCATGGTGAGTTAAAGTTAAAAAGAAACTATAAGAAAGTCACTTATCTGTCAGGGTCAGTAGACTGTCATTCTTGATTATCAAGGATAATTTGGTCTACTTACCAACCTGTTTTCTTTTTCACTTACTGATATATTGCACAGTAGTTGGTGTGAGCTGCATTTTATTTTTCGCTTGAGTAGTTCTCAGGCAGCATAGCTAGACACACAGCTTTGAAAACACCTCACAATTATGTCAGAGTAACCTGTTTTCCCTCACCACTTTGACTCGTTAACAGGGCTTCTTTCTAGGTTTCCCAAGTGAACTAATGCCTAGAGCTATTTCCTTTAAATATTATGTTAATCAAGGAATGAATTTAATGGTGGTACATATTTTAAACTCAGTCTTTTCTGTAATAATATGTCTTACTAAAATTTTATTAAAACTTTTTCATTAGTAGTTACATTTAAAGTTTATTAATTAAATTGATATTTTGTTTATTCTTATTCTGTGAATTAAAAGAGATGCTTAAAAGCACAAGATCATTGGACAGCAAGCAGGATCAGTCTTAGTTTTATCATTAAATGGCTCTTTGATTGTAGATTAATCACTAACCACTAGGAACTTTTGAGTTTTTGTTTCTGTCTTCATGATGCACATTGAGATTTGAATCATTTTTCTCTTATTTCTGATCTATGAGTTAATGAGTATGAAAGTCCTTTGCAAAGTAAATCTGGGAAGATACAGAATATCATTAACATCAATATTCCAGTGCTGTAGTAAGTATTTAAATAGTATTGATTGTCTAGTAGGTAAGGAAAATGAATTCATTTCATCATCTTTGGTTATTTTAGTAAATCCTTCCTTTACAAAGAAACTTTTACTCTATATATGTATTTTTTTTTTAAATAGATGAAGCCACTACTCTATTTCGAGCCACGACACTTGCAAGCACCTTGATGGAACAGTATATGAAAGCCACTGCTACTCAGTTTGTTCATCATGCTTTAAAAGACTCTATTTTAAAAATAATGGAAAGCAAGCAGTCTTGTGAGGTGAGAATATAATATTAAATATTTGAGCAGAGAACACGCTTTAATAGGTAATGCTTTATAGTTAATTACATTTCACAGAAATTACTGTTAGCTTTCTAAAACTATCCGTCAAAGCACTTATATCCTCTGTAATTAATTTGTAAAAATGTCATGCAAAGCAGATTTTTAGCAAGGTTTTATGATATTAGGCTTAAAAATCATCAAGTTGCTGAATGGAACCTTCTAAAAATTAAGTCCCTCTGCACATCAAAACCATTTCTCAAAAGAAAACATACTGTGGAAAAACATTTTGGCAATACCGTCTCAGACAAAGTTTAAAGAATCCTACATGGCCACAAGAAAAGGACTGATAACCCAGTTACAAAGTAGGCAAAAGATATCAAAGTACCTTTCACAGAGGAAGATACTTGGATGGCTAACAGACACATGAAAAAATGTTCAGAATTACAATAAGAGAAATTAAAATCAAAACCACGGTGAGATACCATCTAACCCTAGTAGCAGTGGCAAAGTTTAACAGGACAGTAAGTAATAAATGTTGGAGAGGATGTGGAGAGATAAAGAAACTCTTACACACTGTTGATGGGATTGTAAAATGGTGCAACCACACTGGAAGGCAGTTTGGTGTTTTCTCCAAAAGCAGAACATAGACATTCCATATGACCCAGCTCTTCCACTGTTTGGAATATATGCTAAGAAATTTAGAACTGAGACACAAACAGATTTGTACACAAGTGTTCATAGCAGCATTTTTCACCATAGCAAGAACATGAAATAAGCCCAAATGTCCAACCACAGTTGAATGGATTGAGAAATTATGGTACATTCAAACAACAGAATACTGCTCAGCACGCAGGAGTAATGATTTTGAAAATTACTACCTATCTTGAGAGGGACTGGAGAGTATTATGTTAAGTAAACGAATTCAGTCCCATAAGGACAAATACTCTTTAAGACCATTATTGTAGAAATAGACAATTGTAAAACAGGTAAGAGGATCCAAAGGAGGGAAGGAAGGAGCAGAGAAGTGAGGATTGGCAAGGGCATAATCATAGGGTCGCACAATTTGATAGGCAGACGGAGTAGTGGGTAAAGGAAATGGGAAAGATCCAGAGTGAAAATCATGTATACTAACTTTGTAAGCAAACCAGTATAAAATAAAAAATTAGAAAATAAAAAGCAAACATCAAGTTGAAATAGAAACTCATGAAAGTACTTTGTCATTTTCCCTATCCTCTTTTCAGAAAATGTGTAACAAAGTGAAGGAAGGTTCTGCTGGAGAGTTTTATTGTATAACCTAGTTAAGTTTTGTGTAACAGTTCTCATTATCGAGGTTCTTGAAAGTTTTTTTGAAGGCAGTTCATGTAGATTGATAGCCATCAAATACTCAAATCTGCACTGAATTGCCAATTTTTACTAATAAAGTAAGGGGAAGAAAGGGGAATAAATTAAGTGATTTTGTATTGGAAGCCTCTAGTAAGTTGACCTTACCATGAAAGATGATATAGAAATATCCAGGCTAGGGAATTTAGAGATCTGTAGATGAATTAGTGCTAAGGAGTTGCACTGCTCTCCCAAAGGTACATGATTTCAATCCACCAACTACTGCATGAGAAAAAGATGGGCAATCTCCTCCCTTGCTGTTAACTGTCTCTTGAAAACTCGCTGGAGGGTCAGCCATGGGTTGGTTCTGACTGAAGAGCACATAACAACAGCAGTAGATAAATCTATAGAGAATCCCCTTCTTTTGATTTAATGCCTCTGAAAACCCAGTGGAGGTTTAGCTGTAGGTCATTTCCAACAACATTCCATTGATAATAGTTTGGGCTAGTGGAAAAGGGTTTTCTTTGTAAAGCATTTAGTATTAAATAAGACTCACCTTCATTCCAAAAGCTTTTATATTAATGGTTTTGCTTTTTATTTGCCCCTAAAATGAATAGAACTAATCTAGATTATATAGTGGAGGTTAGGGATTCTTGAAATACTTCTATACATTTGTGAAATGTAAAAAAGCTGTGGTTATGTTTTTTTTTACTTCTGAGAATCCTGTATTTAAAATTAACAACATGAAAAAGTACTGTCCAATTTTGTGTGTGTACAAAAATATGTTGCAAATTGTTGTTGAATAGAAAGAAACATTAGGGTTTTCCCCAAAACAACTGAAATGTATACTTTCTGCTTGCTATTAAGTTAGTTAATAGGGAATGAATCGTTAATAAGACCTCTAAGACTTCCATGTTAATTAATCCTTTCCATTGATTTGGAACTGACTCATAACTGACCCCCCCAATGAGTTTTCAGAGGCTACAAATTTAAGGGAAGAGATTGCCTGTTTACCTCCTACAAAGAATCAAGAATTCACCATCTGCTCATCATGTGATTTATGGAAGAAAGATGGACAATCTCTTCCGGTGTGATTTACCTCCCTCTCAAAACCACTTCTGACTCAGTAGTACACAAGAACAACAATCTGCAAGTGTTCCATAGAGCAGACTATTTAAATAGTTCCACTTCAAAAAAAGATGATTTTTAAAAATAGAAAAGTAGCAGTGAAAACTATCGCTGTCTTTGTTTATTTGCAGTTTTCATTGCCAAGATGCATTTATGTTGATTTATTTCCTCTCTTAGTTAAGTCCATCAAAGTTGGAAAAAAATGAAGACGTGAACACTAATTTAGCACACCTATTGAACATACTTTCAGAGCTTGTGGAGAAAATATTCATGGCTTCAGAAATACTTCCACCGTAAGTGGTGAAATATTTTAATTTGACAAATTGGATATCTGCATTTGTAAAAGAAAAGTTTCTTTCTGAAACATGTAAATGCTTTTCTGTTGTCCCAAGGCTCTTGGACTCTGCAGAAGTTAACAGTTTTTTATCTTTATATGATGGACTGTATTTGAGAAAAATAGTGAATTAAAACTAGAGTTAAATAATCTAATTGAAACAAAACATGCTTTTATGCAGGCCATTGTATCTGGTACATGTAATAACTGGGGTCATGAATAGAGGGTTGTAGTCTCAGATTTGGGAGACTGTAAAAAGACATGACATTCTATTCATTTTATACTTTAATTTCTTTACACACTTACTAATCTGATCCTTCAGCATCAGTTTAAAGGCCACCTACGTTAGTGAACTCTTTTGTTCAGGTAGAAGTTAACGTCTGTTAATTAAAAATCTGTCTCCTTGAAACCTGTATTTATTAATCTCTGTAGTCTTTTCCAAATACTTGCTTCATACTTTCATTAACGTTTTTTCCAGAGTAAATGTTAAGATGTTAAATAAATTGTTGAAAACATTTATAATAATATTCTTATCCTTTGCTGAAATATAACATATAACTTTCAGCAAATTAAGTTTTTTGAAAGAAAAGACCAGTTACCTTAAAATGTCATATATTCAGGCAAATTTATAGTTAAATGGCTTCCTTTGTTTTAATTCTTGCTTCACAGGGATTTGTATTTTCACTTGCTTTCTGAATTGAAGTAATTGTGTTGTTTTGGCAGGACACTGAGATATATTTACGGGTGTTTACAGAAATCTGTTCAGCACAAGTGGCCAACAAATACCACCATGAGAACCAGAGTTGTTAGGTAAGGCTAGTCAATTCATTTGTTACATTGTTGTATAAAAACATAAGCTAATTTTGAAAATTAGAATAATGGCATTTGGTGTCCTAGTGGTAAGAAACTGTGCTGTGATACGAAAGGCACACAGTTCAAATCCACCAACTGCTCTCTGGGAGAAGGATTGACAGTCTCCTCCCATGTGATTTGCTGCCTCCGAAAACCTGTTGGACGATCAGCTCTGAGTCAGTTCCAGATCCATAGCACACAACAGCAGCATACAAATCAAGACTTTTTTTTAGCTTAATGTCAGTGCTTTTTTAGTGATTTTTTTATCTTCTGTATTTTTTAAAGATCAAATTTTGTGGTTTTTGGTACATTTTATGTGGTGGTTTTACTATCCTAGTCATTTAACTATTTGAGACCTAGCTTAATAAGTGAACTTAAAAATTCATAAGTTACAAAAATCTATAGCTAACTAGCACTTCTGATGGCCTAATCCATAGGGTGTTGGGCGTCTAACCCAGAGTTGTAGCCAACTTCATAAAATTCCCCCACTACCTACTCTATACATAATCAGTTTGGTGCTAAGTGGAAAGAGCAAAATACGGCATTTTCTATTGGTTTGCAATAGCCTGATTCCAGGCTCTTCAATGAGAGACTCTAGTTCTGAAGGAAGCTCTCAATTTTACTCTTCCCACTGTTGAGTAAGGAGAATGAATTGCTTTGGCAGGCCAAGAAATTTTAGCACTTATATAAAGGGACCTCACTATTATTACTTTAACTTATTTTTCTAATGAAAAAGTAGATCTCGAGAGGTTAAATGGTTTGCCTAAGGTTATAAAAAAGTTAATTTACAAAGGCAAAACTAAAAGCAAATCTTGTAAGATGCAGTATTTTATCCTTAAGTATACTGTAGATTTTTGTTAGAGACCTAACTCATTTAAAGTAATTGGAAGTTAAGTGCAAAAGCACTGGTGAACACAGTAGAATTTCATAGTGTATTATTTTATATATAACATAAATTTTATAATTTAATATTAGTGCCTAATAATATATGAAGTTATACATAATATTGTATGAAGTTAGCTATAGATTTTGGTTAGTAGCCCAACACCCTTTGGAGTAGGATCTAGAAGTCCTAGTTAGCTGTCGATTTTTATTGGGTATGGACAACAGCATAAAGAATGCTACTTTCTTTGGGCATGCTTCTGGGCTTGAGTTTGGGCCAATGAGATAATCTTGAAGAGAGTTTAAAGTTTGGTGGGTGATCCTTATTCCAGTTTGTTGTTTTTTATATCACTTATGTGCCTAAAACACCTATGCATTTCAGGATTGAGGCACTTATTTAGGTCCAGTGTTACTGCTTCCCTGCCTTTGATTGGATAGGGCCTGATCTTAGCCACTTTGTTTGACCTCTACCTTCTTTTGGCACCTCAAATGACTTTTTTAAAAAACTGCTATCTCCTCTAACTTTCTTTGCACTCACGTTCATCTTATGCCTGATTTGGCCCTAACATTCCCCCTGAAGAGTTTGAGCCTTTAAAAACTTAGAGCTTTACATGATGATCACTCTAAGTACTGCATTCTGGAATTGGACATTGTCCTGCCTCTGAATTTGTCATCCAACTTCTGTGGGGTTATATTGTCATATTTTATGTCAGACAAATTTATTCAGCCACTATAGATACCAGTATGATAATTTTTTTTAAAAATGTATGTTATTTATACTACCCCATCTAAATTTTATAGTTTTCACATTTTGGAAGCAAAACTAACTTACGTTAGTTTTGGTATGAATATTTAAGAATTGTGAACACTTTTTCTTGGAAAGTAACACAAGCATACTAGCAAGTTTTATTTCACCATATTTGTAAATGAAAACTTTTCTGTTATCCATAACTTTCTAGCAAGTGTAATTGTTAAGCATATATTCAGGAATCCTACTGTGTGCCTTTGTTGATGGATGGGGTGTTATAAGGGGCATTCAGGCATGATTTTTAGGCCATTAAATGCTTTTTAATATGTATAGCCACCTATATTTCTCTCTCAAATTGAGCAGGACCTGTAGAGATTTTAAAAAGTATTTTCACACTGAAAATATTTTCTATGTCAATATTTTATATGCAAAGATTTGTGTCAGAATGTTTCCAGCAAAATGTATGTAAGGTTCATAAATTGAAAGAAATAAAAATTTGAAGTCTTAATTGTTGTTGTATAATTATTATAAATGCTGTCTGAGAAAAATACTAATTTTGTTAAAGTCAAAAAATTAGCAAACTGTCATAGTTTCAAAGGTCAAATGTTTAGAAGATCAATTACTCATTCATAATTTGGTGTTTACTTTTATACCAATATTGGTTTTGCTATTTTGTGATTTGATTTTTAAATTTATAAAGCCTGATTTCTTTTTACTTTACATGCTTTTCAATGTTCTGTAGTTGTTGTTAAGTGCCATCAAGTCAAGTATGACTCACGGAAACCCTATGAAAAAAAGATCTAAACCCTATTGTATAACTGCTGTTGTTTCTCTAGTGTTCATAGGGTTTTCAAAGAACTGTTACTAATGTAGGAGACATTCAATCCTGATTCCTTGTCTGTCTTACCAGGGAGCAGCACCAAAACCTGTCCACCATGAGTTAGCCTTGTGGCATTTTACACACCACTGGCACAGATTTCAGTATCACATCAACCCCAAGTTATCTCAGTACTTCAAACTGATGGACAAGTTCTGTACCACTTAGAACAAGGTTCTTCCGAAACACAGTTTACACTTGACTCAACATTATATAGTGTACCTTTTTATTTATCAAGATGGTTATTTTCTCATGAAATGAATTATTACTTTTATATGATGCATCATCAAAATAAAAATAACCAGCTAGATTTAGAGAATACTTTATCAGCTGTTATTTAAGTAAAAGAGAAGTGAGAAAATGGAAATTTGGAACCATTATAAGATGAAGGATGAACTAGCTATAAAAAAGGTTTACTAGTATTTCTGTAGTATTAACAGAAAATTTCAGAATTCCCAAAGACATTGATTCTTCAGCATGTACATATAAGGTGCATTTCTAACTGGTTGCCATAAAACTGATTCTTACTAATGACGATTCCATGTGTATCAGTATAATTAATTGTGCTCCACAGGGGTTTCAACTGACTGTTTTTTTGTGGCAAGAAAGTTGATTGCCAATGCTTTTTTCCTGAATTGCTCTGGGTGTATGCAGACAACCAGCCTTTCAGTTAGCTGCTAATAAGCACATTAACTGGACAAACCACAGACTATGTTAACCTGGATTAAGTGATGATCCGGATAGTAAAAGATACAGATATCATTTAGCATCTCCCCAGAGTAAATCTGAAATCCTCATACAGGGAAACTTAAGAAACATTCATATGTTTTAAAAATAAAATATTTGTAATTATTATTTTTTTAAAACTGTGTTTATGTTTCCCTGTAATTTAGAGGAAGTGCAGTCAGGGTGCTTTTGAAAGGAAAAGGTGACGGTACTTTGTCTCACATACTTTGGGCATGCTGTCAGGACAGGCCAGTCCTTGGAAAGATACCTTGTTGAAAAAGACAGAAAATCAGGGCGAGGAAGACCCTCAACAAGTTGGAATGACACAGTGACTGCAGTAATGGACATGAGCGTATCAAAGATCATGAGGATGGCACAGGCTAGGGCAGTTCTCATCCTTGGTTCATAGGGTTGCTATGAGCTGTAATGAACGTGACTGCACTTAAATAATAGAAACACCAGAAGCATAGTTTCAAAATAAAGTTTATGGTTCTATGGACTTGTAAAAAATAATTCTTATATAGAAATATTAATGTACTATAACATATATCCAGTGGTTTTCTAAAGAAAATAACTTTTTCTCCCATCCAGTGGTTTTGTTTTTCTTCGACTTATCTGTCCTGCTATCCTGAATCCACGGATGTTTAATATCATCTCAGGTAACCAGAATATGGGATTTTTTTTTACTTCGGGCGGTGGGGGAGTTTATTCCCTCACCAACTCCAAGATAGCTTTTGATAAATTTTGAAATTTGAAAGAATAAATAGATTCATACTATTTAAATACTTAAACTATTTTGTTATTAAGTCTGATAGATAATACCTAATCTGTAATTCCATGGTTGATGATAAAACTTTCCAAATGGCTCTTCCTCGTCTTTTTTCCTTCTTTTGCTTTTCTTTCCATCTAATATTTGGAGCCTGTGATGCCATGATGAGAAATATCCCATCTTTTCTCACCTTTCCTTACTATGTCTCAAATTCTGGTGATGGATGGCAGTCTGGATCCCAATTTTGAATTTGGGAAGCTTTCTGTGCAGTTACTCTATGCTAGATAACTGTCAGTAAGATTGCAAACTAGAGCTTAAAAAGGAGTTGTCATGATGCTCTAAGTATGAACATATAGTCCTGGTTTTCCTTACTGACAATTCTTAGTTCTGTAATGTTGATTGGTCCTTTACAGAATGGCTTTTAGATGATGTAGGCTTTAAGGAGAGTGATATTTGTGACATGGAATATAGTATTAGCACAAGTCACAGAACTATTTTTATTTTAATAAATTGAAAATTAAAGTAGTACTTAAAAATATTTCAGAAAATTCTTACTTTTAGGGCCACTATATCACTATAATTGTCTTTTGCTCTACTAAAGTGACTGTCTTAAGAATGAATGGTTTGGACCTCTCTTCCATATTCTCTTTAGGAATGTAACTTTCTAATAAATCTATCTTTATTATTTTGCTTTAAAAAAATGAAGGGTTTGAATGTCCTTCGGATTTATTTATAGATATATGTACCTGATTGACGGCTTTTGGACTAGTAGACCACACTATTTATGGTTGCTAGTTAAAATAAAAAGAATAAATTCATCTAAAGTCAAGCAATCAAGTAGATTCTGATTTTTTACTGTTAAAAAAGAATCTTAAGTTTCAGAGCTTAAATTCAGTAGTCTCAGACACAATTTTTTTTTTCCATCTCAGTGTATATACTCTATAAGAAAATACTTCCTGGCTAATCTCTTAAGAGGGTATTAATATTCCTGTTTTTCCTCAAAAATGAAGCTGCAGTTCTTGATAAATTCTTACTTTTGCTTTTGAGGTTTAGAGCAAGTGATCTGCACTTAGTAGAGGTTGTGAACATAAAATGGCTCGGATTGCATATTGCTAACCTAAGTGGGTTGAAATCAGTTTTGTGAATTATTTTGTAGGGAATGTAGAGTGACAGACAACCTTTTTAATGATAAAATCTAAGTTATGAAATAATCTAAAATACTATCATTGTTGACTTATGTAGTACCCTTTTGACAAAACTAAAAGCACTGATAATTGTATTTATTCTTTATCTTAATATAAGTTTCTTTGAATTAATCATATTTTTAGATCATATATTTTTAAGACATGAATTCTGAATAGAATGTAATTATTAAGGAAATATTAATGTTATTCTAATAAATTTATAATTGTTTAACTGGAAGTGCCTTTGGGGTTGGTATAATTAGCTTTGTCCATTTTTCTTGTAGATTCCCCATCTCCTATTGCTGCAAGAACTTTGATATTAGTGGCTAAGTCTGTGCAGAATTTAGCAAATCTTGTGGAGTTTGGAGCTAAGGTAGAAAACATTTTATAATTGAATCTGTATTGATGAATGAAACTATAACATGATTAAACCATAAATTGCAGCAAATTATTTTCCTTGTGAACAGGGAACAAGCAAGGATGCCCATTTTCACCATTTCTATTCAGTATTGTTTTGAAAGTACTTGCTAGGGCAGTAGGACAAAAGAAGGAAATAAATCCAGAAAAAATATCCAGATCGGCAAAGAGATGGTTAAAGTGTCACTATAAGCAGATGATATGATAATGTACACAGAAACCCCCAAAGACTCAACAAAAAAACTTAGAGCTAGTTGACCACTTTAGTTGGGTGCCAAGATACAAGATCAGTATCCAAAAAGCAGTGGGATTCCTCTACAGTAACAAAGAGAATTCAGATAAGGAAACTAAGAAAGCAATACCATTTACAATAGCCAACTACAAAATGAAATACTTAGGAATAAACCTATCTAGACAACAACAAAGAGACATAAAAGACCTGTGCAAAGAAAACTACAGAACATTTCTTTTTTTCTTTTTTCCAATTTACACTAAATCATTTATTTTCCAAAAAAATGTGTATGTGTTCTGAGAGGTGACACATGATACAGTTTGACTGGGCATTCTCTATCAATCATAACATGACAGGACACGAGAGGCTAAAAATGGCTCATCATAATTTATGTTAAAATGTACACCTTTTATTGTTGGGGTTTTTTTGTTTGTTTGTTTTTTGTTTTTTTAAGTGACTGACTAAAAAGAGAACAGATAAATACAAGAGTGTTGCTGGCTCCTATTATACAAGGGTTGCACCTCTGTGTGGCCCTGACAGTCACCCTGTACAGGTACAAAGGCTACAAAAAAGGAAGCAATATAGACACAAATAACCTTTTTGCTTTTTTACATGCGATTCGTAAGCTTAGTTTGAGCTATTCACAAGCTACTTCTCTATTTTTCCTTAAAAAAATAACTTCAATATTTTATAAAGATAGAAAAATCTACAGATGGAATGAAAATGTAAAGTTAGAGGCATTTCCATAAAATAGCAACTTTACACCAAATTCACTTTTTTTTTTAAATCCTGCCAAGTATTTGGACATATATGAAATGTTTCAAAACCTGACAGATAAACACTGAGATATGCATCATTCAATAAACAGAAGTCTGCATTTATAAAACAGAAAGCTGCCTTTTTTCCCCCAAAGAAATCTGTCACCAAAATGGAAAAGGGTCTTAACTTTACACCAAACATTTAACAATAAAACCCTTTTGACTAACCAAATGGGAATAGCTTTTATAGCTCTTTACAGTTTTATAATTAACAAACATATAGTTTTTAGTTTTTGTTTTTTACACCCTCAAATCAGGGCACCCTAATCAAGGCAAAAAACTTAAGAAATGGCTTACTGTTAGCACAACACTTGTACAGTACTACAAAACACACTGTCACTAACAAAGACATTAGCGGCATGCTCAGGTGTCACCTTAAACAAAACATTTCTATGAGACACAATAAAAGACCTAAAAAAAATGGAAAAATGCTCCCTGTTCTTGGATAGGAAGACTCAACATATTAAAAATGACAGTCTTACCAAAAGCAGTCTACATGTTTAACAGAATCCCAACACAGATACCGAATTCATTTTTCAAAGAAATAGAAAAGGCAATTGGCAAATTTATTTGGAGAGGAAAGAGACCTCGAAGTAAGCCAAGAACAAGAAAGAAGTAGGAGGCATAGCACACCCTGATCTCAAAAACTGCTGCACAGCTGTAATAACCAAAACAGCATGATACCAGTACAACAACAGGTACATACCAATGGAATAGGATTGAGAACACAGAAATTAATCCATCTATTGATGGTCACCTGATATTCGATAAGGAAACAAAATCCATCAAATGGGGAAAAACAACCTCTTCAACAAATAGTGCTAGCAAAAACTGGACTGTTACCTGCAAAAAGCTGAAGCAGGATGCATACCTTTCACCATACATCAAATCAACTCAAGGTGGATCAGAGACGTAGCGTTAAAGCCCAAATTCATAAAGAGCATCAGAAACAAAGTAGGATCAAGCTTAGAAGGCCTAACTCAGGCTTTAAAAAGGTTGACACATACAGCCAGAAATATACAACCAGGAGAGGATAAAATTGATGAATGAGACCCTGTGTGCATTAAACATTTTCCAACAGAGTGAAAAGAAAACGTGACTGGGGAAAAACATTTGGCAATACCATTTCAGACAAGATTTTCATATTAGAAGTTTACAGAATCTAACAAGGCCTCCTTCATAAGAAAAAGTCTGATTATACAATTACAAAATGGGCAAAAGACTGGGAAAAAATTTTTACAGAAGAATGTATTCTGATGACCAACAGACACAAAATTACTGGCTATAAGAGAGATACAAATCAAAACTACAATAAGGTATCATCTCACTCCAGTAGCAGTGGCAAAGTTAAACAGGACAGCAAGTAATAAATATTGGAGAGGATGTGGAGAGATAAGAACTCTTAAACACTGTTGTTGAGGTTGTTAAATGGTACAACCACCCTGGTAGGCAGTTTGGCATTTCCTCAAAAAGCTGAACATAGAAATTTCATATGGCCCAATTATTCCACTAATTGGAATATACCCTGAGAAAATTAGAACTGAGGCACAAACAGAGATATGTACACCAGTGTTTATTCACCATAGCAAGAACATGGAAATAGTCCAAATATCCAACCACTATCAAATGGATTGAGAAATGATGGTACACTCACATGGAATACTACGCAGCATGCAGGAACAATGATTTTGTAAATTACTACCTAACTTGGGAGAGAAAGGAGAGCATTATGTTGAGTGAACTCACTCAGTCCCATAAGGACAAATGCTGTATAATAAGATCATTATTGTAGAAATAGATAACTAGTAAAACGTGTATGAGAATACAAGGGTGGGAGTGTAAGAGCAGAGGGTTGTGGATGGGCAGAGGGCTAATTATAGGGTTGCACAATTTGATGGGTAGAGAGGGGGTGGATAATGGAAATGGGGAAGATCCAGTATGAAAAACAATATGAACCTTGTAAGCAAACCAGTATAAGGTAAACATTTTAAAAATTTTTTTAAATGCACCAAATATGGATTTTTAAGAGTAGCTATTTCCTACAGAGAATTTTTCTTTATTGATAAGTTTGATATTTTTAAATGGTTTTTTAGGTTTCTATTTCAATAATGAAAATTTTAAAAACTAGCCTTTAGGTTAGGCACTATAATGCCCTGCCATTTCTGATTCATATAAACTCATCATTAGATTTCCAAACTGTAAATCTTTGAGGAGACTGCTCATCTTTCTCTCATAGAGAAGCTGGTGGGTTCAAACTGTGACCTTTTGAATATCAGTCAGAGCCCTTGATAATGACTCATGTTTGTACCTAACAAACTTGATTTCTGAGTTAATTTTTAAGTGAATTTAAAAATAAGCAATTTGTTTCATTTATGGTCTGATTTCTGGTTTGGTCCCGAATTTTTAATTCTCTCTTGAAAAAATCCCCTCGTTTCAGTGTTTCTGATTGCTTCTATTGGGGGAAAAAAAAGATTGCCATGTAATTAGATTAATTCTTATGGACGTGTATTAACTACTGATAGACATAATTCAGCTTGTAAAAATTTTTGCTGGGCATGCTTATTGTTATAGGTCAGACAGTAATATTTGCTTAATGCATATAATGGACTTCTATTTCTCTCTCTTTTAGGAACCTTATATGGAAGGAGTAAATCCATTCATCAAAAGTAACAAACATCGTATGATCATGTTTTTGGATGAACTTGGGGTGTGTATATAATTTCTAATTTGAGACTTATATTTAGTATAATTGATTGTTAACCATTTATGAAATAAGCTTTTTGGATTTTTCCATCCAGTACTAGAGAATTAAAAAAATAACAAAGCTATCGTACTTTTGTTTACATTTTTAAGCATAAAAATTTTATTTAAGTATAACTCTAGTTTATTCTTAACCCTAAATGGCTTACAACAACCACCATACAATGTTATATTATGGATTTGTGTTGGGGGTTTTTCTTTTCCGTTTCTTTGGGTCTTTGCTTTTCATTGCCCTGTGACCTTAGTTTCATCTAACTCTTTTGACATTCTGTTTTTACTTTTCTGTTATTATATAACTTTAAATCTGATAAGCCTTGATGTCACAGTGATTAAGTTGTGAGATTAATTTCTGAGGTCCTGACACAAAGGTTGGTTGTTCAACTCACAAATGTCTTTGAAGGAATAAAAAGATCTGGGAATCTGCTGCTTGCGCCTTTAGAAACCCTGTGGGCAGTTTTACTCAGGTTTACTGTGTTGCTGTGGTCAGAATCAAGTCCGGCTTGCCCAAGTTCTGACCATGTGAAATAGAGTGGAGAATGAGAACTGTTTGGATCTTTTTAGAAATACTTGCTTTTTTGGTGTTTTTATACTTCAGCTTCATTCAGTATAATTACCTAAGGCCCCTTTGGGCCTTTATAAATAATAAAATAGATACACTTATTGCTGTCCGGTTAATTCTTACTCATAAAGACACTATCAAGTTTCTGAAGCTGTACATTTTTACTAGAGGAGATTGTGCCCATTTTTTTCCTGCAGAGCAGCTGGTAGATTTAAACTTCTGGCGTTTTGGTTAGAATCACAATATGTCATATGCTATATCACCAGACCTCTTTAAATTAAAAGTTGTTGTTAAGTGGCATAAACTTGGGTCAGATTCACAGTGATTCTGTGTACAATTGGGCAAAATCCTGCACCATCCTCACAGTCTGCTTTTCTGAAGCCCATTGTTGTGGTTATAACATCCTGTTGATGGTTTTCCGCTCTCTCGCTCAACTTCTGCTTTCCCAAGCGTGACGTCCTTTTCCAAGGACTCGTCTTCTGATAACATAGTTTTACCATCCTTGCCTCTAATGATCAGTCTGCTTCACTTTTTCCAAGACAAATTTGTTTGTTCCTTTAGCACTTCATTGGATGCTAATTCTCCCATCCCCCCAAAGTTAGTAATAAAATAATGATCTCAAAATGACAGGGGGGGGTTATTTTTCTATTTACATGATCCTAGTAAGATATTTTTTAAACTGTTGGTTCCAAAATTTTCAGATCTGAATCGTTAATTTAAAATTAGATGAAGAAATAATACAGTTAATATAGAAATTTAAAAAAAAAAAAGATGTGTGTGAAATGGATCAAGTACATGGTACTCAGTGCATGGCAATTGTCAATGTCTTAATGCATTCACATTCATTTAAAAGTATAAGTACAACCATCTCACTCCTTTGACATACTGTTGTTACAATCCTAGTGACTTGTGCTGCTAACCCAAAGGCTGTACATCTTCAGTGGTTTGAGACCATCATTGTCTCTGAAGGCTAATATCCTGTTGTGATTTATAGCCTTGAAAACTCAATAAAGTGTTTTAGTGAGTGGCAGTGGACTTGAGCATGCTGAGCTTGAGTTTTAGTGGGCTTTACAGCTCAGGTTAAAAAAATTAATGAGTAAAAAATTATTTAATTCCTATAGTTTTCCACTTAAGATGAAAGAGATGCAAGGGGCCAAATATAAATGTCCTTCATATTTCTATCTGTGAATTCCTGGAGAATATTGAAAAATAATAATATTTAATTGGGTAAAACAACTTGGTTGATAAGTATGAGATTTTTACTATAATAATCTTTAAGGTTTTGAAGAATTGTTATTTCAGAACTGGATAGCCATTCCTGTTTCTTAGTCTGTTTTACTTGAGAAGCTTTGCTGACACCTGTCCACCATAGGTGAACCCACTGCTATTGGAATTACCTAGTGGGATAGCTTCTACTATCATAAAAACAAGTTTCCCCTCAGTACAGCAAACTGGCAAGCAAGGGCTGTATCCATAAGAGCAAACTATGAAACGAATAAGCATACACATAAGGCCAAACATGCAGGTTCTGGAATATAGAAAACAAGCTGTCTGACCTCGGACAGATAGATGAAGAAAATAATGCAGTTGTCAACTATTTAATTTTACTTTGATTGACAGTCAACATCCATGTTTGGAGCAGTCAAGAAATAAAAAAATGGGTTGCATTACGAATATATGACAAACACTTCTCTAAATTGCTAAAGAGCAACAGTGTCAGTTTAAAGACTAAGGTGTGCATGATCCTGTTGTTATGTGCCGTCAAGTTGCTTGCATAGAGACCCTATGTACAATAGCCCTAAACTCTGCTCTGTCCTGTGCTAATCTCACTGTCTCCGATATGCCCAGCCCAATTACCCAAGTCACTGAATGAACCAAGAGGGCTTTCCCCTCCTGCGCTGTCCCTTCACCCTACCAAGCATGATGTCCCTCTCCAAGGACCAGTCAGTCCCGCCTTACAACATGTCCAAAGTATGTTAGACAGAGCCTTAGAATCCTCGCCTCCCATGAGCTGCCTGGTTTCACCCTTTCCAGGACGCATGTTTGTTTTCCTAGCAGTCCATGGTACCCTCAATACTCTTCTCCAGCACCACAGTTCAGAGGCATCAGTTCTCCTTCTGTCCTCCTTAGTCACTGTCCAACTCTCTGATGTATAACAAGTGAGAGCAAAGACCATGGCCTGTATCAGA
>NW_006399793.1:357718-359860 GCF_000299155.1 Elephantulus edwardii
CTGACTTGTCCCGTGATTTAGCAGCATTACATGAGATTTGTGTGGCCCATTCAGATGAACTGAGGACCCTCAGTAATGAACGTGGTGCACAGCAGGTAGGTTTTCACTCACCTTTGTCAACAATATTTCATTAGTGTTTAACCAGAATGTCAGCATAAGACTCCCAAAGGTTATAAAAAGATAAATACTGGTCATTATTTTTATTTTATCTGTTATATTTCAATTGTCAGTAGTCTGAATAAATTTAAAAAACTTGGCAGACAGGAATAATAGAACTAGATGAAGGTGATAGAAATTTTGATTCTCTGAAATATCAGGTCTTATTTCTTCAATCTAGTATATTAGCTCGTCCTGAAAACGGTGTTCATATTAGTGGCACATGTGAAAAAAATATAAAATAGTAATGTGGCAATTTTTTATTCACTATCTCACACATACACACAGAGGATGAACAGTGTGACTGAGGTTTGATAAAAGTATATATTCCAAGCTTTACATGCACAGATTCTAGAATATATACTTGGAAACTGCATTTTAACAAGTTCTTTTAGGGATTCAACTGCAATTGAATCATGGAACAAATGTTAAGAATCTAGACTATATTTAGTAAATGTTTGCTATCTGGAACAAAAAAAGTACAGACTGGCAGATATTCATAGAAGGGACCAGAATTTGGCATATAATCATAGAAGGGACCAGGATTTGAAGAGACTTAAAACTGGTCAACCCCACTTATGCAGCCTTCGTTCTGGACTCCTGTCATTAAAATAATACCTAATTATCTATTTCTTTTAAACAGTTTTCTTCCTCATCTGTTTCAATGCAGTGTACATAATTCATCCCATCTTTCTCAGTCTCCCCCTAACCCCAATGTCAGTCCTGTTTTACAATAGTGGCACTATGCAGTATTTGTCCTTTTATGACTGAGATATTTCATTCAGCAATGTCCCCCAGGGTCACCCATTTTCAATAATACTGCATGAGTTCCTTGGTTTTCAATGCATCGTAGTATTCCAGTGTGTGAATATACCACAGCTACTCATCTATTTGTTTGTTGATGGGCACATAGGTTGTTTCCAACTCTTTGCTATTGTTAACAATGGGCAGGGAGAAAAGTGCAACAATGAATGAATGGAAATTCAAAGTCTCTGTAAACTTTCATTAAAATTAATAAAAACTAAAAAAGATATAAATGGCAAAACTGGAAAAATACCCCCAAAAAGCCTGCACATTAGGTAATAGTACCGTATCAGTGGCAATTTCCTGGCTTTATTCATCACAGTGTTATTGTGTGTGTGTTTACATTAGGGAAATTTGAAGAATATATTGGAAATTTATTATTATTGTAATTTTTTTCTCCTGTAAATTAGAAATTTTTTAAAATAAAAACCCCCAAACAGGACTTTATATAGGATATTTAACTTGAAAAGAGCCTAAAGAATCATAATTTAAATGGCCCCAGTTCTTGAAAGACCTATGGAGAGGTTGTTACATGGGGATAGTTTTATAATGGAAACACATATTTAGATACATGTCTTATTTCACTGGAGTCTGCTATCATTATATGACTTGCCTTAGATAATAAATTAGAAATAAAAATAAATCTTACTGGAGAATTTGGACCATCTAAAACTTTAAATGTAGTAAAGGAGCTAAAGTTGACCATGATGAAACTATATTTCTCCTATAACTCTTTAAAAATTAGAGTGAATTTTAATGTCTTCAGTTGGTTTCAAGTTAGTAACTTTTAAATAACCTCTTAGTGTTTATAATGCATGTCTTATTTATGACAAACCTGTCTTCAAGCAAACTGGAGCCTAAATAGAGTAACTAGAATTTCAGACACAACTATATTATCAGTATAGTCTATAAAAGTTCTGTGTATTCAAAGACTGAAAAAATAGAAACTTTTTAAAGTTTATGCTTTAGTTAGAATGGTAACTATATTTTGTGAATTCTTTTGTCTATACTGCCATTGTAATAATTGACTTAATTTTTATGTACATTCTTACTAATTATTGTCATACTAATTTTTTTCTCCCTGCCTAGCATGTACTGAAAAAGCTTCTGGCAATAACAGAACTGCTTCAACAAAAACAAAACCAGTATACAAAAACCAATGATGTCAGGTAGCAGCCTTTA
>NW_006399793.1:360620-373372 GCF_000299155.1 Elephantulus edwardii
TGCATGTATCCTTCCAACCATTTTATGGGTTACCAATATTTTTATGTAAAACATACAAACAAAAAACTAGAATGCCTTTGTTGAACATATTAATTCCAGGTTTATTTTTGTGTATCTCTTTATGTAAAACAGCCTCACCAGCCATTTACAGCCTCTACATCTTTAAACTTCTGATTACCTGTATCTGCTGGATATTTAGTTTGTATAGTTTTATTTGCTTCTGTATGTGTATTTTTGTGTAATATTCCCAAGGGTTAAGTTAAAATAAAGTCAAGGGTTATCTTACATTACAAATTACCTGTGTATATATGTAATTAAACATTTGATGATCTTATTTTCTACTTTAAGGGAAGTTCAAACTTTAATACCAGAGCAAAAGTCGAGGAATAGATAAAATTTCAGATATGTCACTTCTGAAAAAGATTCCATTTACTTTTGCAATGTATGTTTATTAAAAAAAATATTACTCATTCCTTCCATAATTGTACAAGGGCAGACCAGGCTTACACACAGTGTATGGTAAAACAGCAATACTAACCAGAGTGGGTAAAATGGAATAAAGGGAGATAGTAGCAAAAGTTCCTACTATCTAAATACCTAGATTCCAAGCAAGAATACTTTATTCTGTTTCTCTTGTATATGAAATTTAGAAAAAACAAAGTTAGCAAATTGGGGTATTTAAAATATTTCTGCTTAACAGAATAAAAGATGGTTCTTTCTGTTGAAGTAGCTCAAGTCGCAATTCAACAGTCATGCCTAAAAACACTTAGGGCTCCATTATAATGATATTAATTCATTTTATTCTCTATCTCATTGTCTGTTTTCTTTTTTGCCCTGTCCCTGTTGCCTTTTCAGCTGAATTACCATAGCAGTATTCTAATTAGTCTTCTTACCTAGTATTACAGGACAAGCAATAACTTGGTCGGAAGCAATATGGACTATTGGCATTTCCTAAAATATCAACAGCATCAAGTACTAGAAATCTGGTTTTGTCCCACTAATCTATCAAACTTATCAGGTATTCAGGAGTACATGCCATTCCTAATATAATATCCTAGTATAGATATAATCAAGTCTAAATTACCCTGACCACTTGAAATGCTACTGCTGCTACTTCTGCTTTTTATAATAAAACCCAGAAGACTTCCCCTGCTTTCTACATTTCATTTATGTATGTTTATCAAATTGGAATGGGAAACTTGATACTTAACCTTATAGGTCCTGCAGTAATTAGCTGATCAATGTTGAAATAAAACCTTTTAAATATTAATTTTTTTTTTTTTAATTTTTCTGGTGGGGTGGAGAAATTTTCAAGACAGATGTGGACTTTGCTCTGGTGCCAAAGCTTGGAGGTCCAAAAGGAATCAGGAGATAAATTGTCAACATTTTGTAATTCCTTCTGGGGAACAGCAGCAGTGTTCTTTATTCTGGACTGTACTGGAAGAGTGTAAATTTTAGCCATACTCCTTATTTTGAGAAGTCCAACTTAATTGAATTTTATTCCTCCTAGTATTAAAAAGGAGAAAGCAAGCAAAAATCCCTCAAGCCTAGAATAAATATATATAAAATTTTATTTATTTCTGTGTATACCATCAAATCGGACCTGACTGGTACAGGAGGAGATTGCCCTTCCTTTTCCAGCAGAGCATCTGGTGGATTCAAGCCGCATACCTCTGGGATTGCAGTGCAGCTTTTTTCCACTAGGCCACCAGAGCTCCTAGAATATATTTTTTTAAAATAAACTTTTATTTTATATTGGCTTGTTTAGAAAGTTTGTATACATTGTGTTTCACACTATACTTCATTCACATTGTGTGTCATAACACTTACTCCCCTTATATATTTTTAAATTTTATACTGGTTTATTTACAAAGTTTGAACACATTGTTTTTCACACTGATCTTTCCCATTTCCTTCACCCCCGCCCCTCTATCCAATTTTGCGACCCTATGATTAACTCCCTCCACCTACCCACCCTCATCCTTCTGCTTCCACCCTCCCTTCCCCCTTGGACCCTCATACTTATTCTACAATAATGGTTTTATACAGTACTTGTGCTTTCCAATCCTTCCCAAGTTAGGTAGTAATATATAAAATCAGTCCTCCTGCATGCTGCATAGTATTCCATTCTGTGAATGTACTAAAATTTCTCAATCCATTTGACTGTAGTTGGACATGTGGGCTGTTTACAATTTCTTGTGATGGTGAATAACATTGCTATGAACATTGGTGTACAACTGTCTGTGCCTCAGTTCTCAATTTTCTTAGGGTATATTCCAAGCATATAGCTTTGGATAGCTGTGGAATAGCTGGTCATATGGAATTTCTATGTTCAGCTTTTTGAGGAAGTGTCAAACTGCCTTCTAGAATGGTTGTACCACTTTCCAATCCCACCAACAGTGTATAAGAGTTCTTATCTCACCATATCCTCTCCAATATTTATTACTTGTTGTCCTGCTAAATATTGTCACTGGTACTGGAGTGAGCTAGTATCTCATTCTGGTTTTGATTTGCATCTTAGTGCCAGTGATTTTGAACGTATCTTCATGTGTATTGGCCATCCAAATGCTTTCCTCTGTGAAAATTCTTTCCATGCCTTTTGCCCATTTGTAATTGGATCATCACTTTTTCTTGTGGAGGCCCAGGACTATTCTATAAACTTTCATTATAGGAGTCGTGTCTCGGATGGTATTACCAAATGTTCCCAGTCGGTAGGTTGTCTTTTCACCCGGTTGAGAAGTTTTTGATGAGCACAGAGATTTAATCTTTAGAAGGTCCCATTCATAAATTTTATCCTCTTTCAGATTGTGCATTTCTGGCAGTATTTGTCTGTCTCTCTATACCGTAAACTAAGCCTTCTAAGCTTGATCCCAGTTTGTCTCTTAGGAACTGTTTGGTTTTGGGCTTTACTCCTAGGTCACTGATCCACCTTGAATTGATTTTTGTGTATGGTGTGAGATGTGGGTCCTGTTTTAGCTTTCTGCAGGTAGCAGCAGTCCAGTTTTGCCAGCACCATTTGTTGAAGAGGTTGTCATTTCCTCATTTGATAGTTTTTTTTTTTCCCCTTATTGAACACCTAGCTGGATCTGTTTCTGGATTCTTAATTCTGTTCCATTTGTGTGCCTGGCATTGTGCCAGTACTATGCTGTTTTGGTTAGCATTGCTGCGAAATAGGTTTTGAGGTCAGAGAGTGCCATACGTCCAACCTCACTTTTTTCAGAAGTGTTTTGCTTATTCAGGGTCTCTTGCTGCTTTAAATAAACTTGATAATTTCCCTTTCAATCTCCTTGAAAAATTAATTTGGTATCTATAATGGGATTGCATTGAACATGCAGCTTGCTTTTAGGAGGTTTGTCATTTTCACAATATTGTCTTCCTAGCAAGATTCTGCTGAAGATTATCCAAAACAACTGGAACAGCACATCAGCAGAGAACTGCCAGAACTCCAGGCTGGGTTTACAAGGGGATGTGGTAGTAGGGATATTGTAGCTAATATTAGATGGATATTGGCTGAAAGCAGAAAGTACCAAAGGGATGTCTATCTGTGCTTCACTGATTATGCAAAGGTGTTTGACTGTTTGGACCATAACAAACTGTGGCTGACTCTGAGAAAAATGGGAATCCCAGAACACTTGATCATGCTAATGCGAAACTTATACTTGAACCAAGAGGCAGTTATCAGAACAGAGCAAGGAAACACTGCATGGTTCAAAATTGGTTTCAACCTGTATGCAGAACAGATCATCTGGGAGGCTGGGCTCTATGAGGAGAAATGTGGCATCAGGATTGGTGGAAGATCTATAAACAACCTGCGTTATGCAGATGACAAAACTCTGCTTGCTGAAACTGAGGAGGACCTGAGGGGAAGGGACAAGGACTGCAGCCTTCAGTATGGACTGAGGCTCAATGTCAAGAAGACAAAGATTCTCACCACTGGACCAATTGGCAGCATCAGGATGGATGGTGAAGAGATTGAGATTGTTCACAGCTTTATTCTGCTTGGCTCCACAATCAACACTCTTGGCACCAGCAGCCAGGAAATCAAAAAACGTATTGCGATGGGAAGTCTGCTGTTAGGGACCTCTTTAAAGTACTGAAGAGCAACGGTCTCTCTCTGGACATTAACGCGCGTCTGGTCCAAGCCATGGTCTTTGCAGTAACTTTTTATGTGTCAGGGAGCTGGACAATAACCAGGGAGGATAGAAGAATTTATGCTTTTGAGCTTTGGTGTTGGAGAAGAGTGCTGAGGGTGGCCATGGACTGCTAAGAAAACAAACAGATTCATCCTGGAGAGGGTTAAACCGGGCTGCTCTTGGAGGCAAGGATTCTGAGGGTTTGTCTGACATACTCTGGACATATTGTAAGGAGGGACTGGTCCCTGGAGAGGTATATCATGCTTGGGATGGTGGAGGGCAGGCACAGTAGGGGAAGGCCCACTGGGAGGTGGATTGATTTGGTGACTGGGGCAATCGGGATGAGTGTGTTGGAGACAGTGAGATTGGCACAGGACAGAGTTTAGAGCTGTTGTACATAGGCTCACTATGAGTCACAAGCGAATCGACGGCACATAACATCCATAAAGGGCATGTTTCCCCATCCCTTTAGGTCTTTTATTGTGTCTTGCAGAAATGCTCTGTAGTTTTATTTGTATAGGTCTTTTGTATCTCTAGTTAGGTTCACTCCCAAGTATCTCAATTTGTGGTTGGCTATTGTAAATGGTATTGCTTTCATTTTCTTATCTGAAATTCTCTTTGATATTGTAGAGGAATCCCACTGATTTTTGGATATTGATCTTATATCCTGCCACTCTACTAAACTGGCCCACTAACTCCTAACAGTTTTTTATTGAGTCTTGCGGGTTTTCTGTGTATTCTATCATATCTTCTGCATATAGCAATAGTTTAACCATGTTTGCTGGTCTGGACGTTTATTTCCTTCTCTTATGCCCTAGTAAGCACTTCCAATACAATATTGAATAGAAGTGGTGACAGTGAGCATTCTTGTCTGGTCCCTGTTCACAAGGAAAATGCTTTTAGTCTTTCTGCATTGAGAATGATGTTGGCTTTTGCGTTTGCACATATGCTTTTCACTATGTTAAGGAAATTTCTTTCTATTCCAGTTTTGCTGAGTGTTTTTATCAGGAAGGGGTGTTGGATTTTGTCAAATGCCTTTTCTCCATCAACTGCTAAGATTGTATGGTTCTTATTATTTTTTGTTAATATGGTGAATTATGTTGATTGTTTTATATTGAACCATCCTTCCATACATGTTATAAATCCCACTTGTTCATGGGTTTGATTTATTTTTGTGATGTGATTTGGATTCTATTGGCTAGGATTTTGTTAAGAAAGATTTTTACAGAGGG
The DNA here is from genome assembly GCF_000299155.1 of Elephantulus edwardii. NCBI lineage: Eukaryota > Metazoa > Chordata > Mammalia > Macroscelidea > Macroscelididae > Elephantulus > Elephantulus edwardii. Next base: position 365,986 of record NW_006399793.1, read on the forward strand.
AAGCATATATCTTAAGTAAATAGATAAATTAATATCTAGGTAAAATGGAAAGTGAAACTTGATATGCACTGAGACTGACAGTGTTTATCACTGGAAAATTTAAATAAACGGCAGTTAAATTGTTTCAACTCAGTTTTTCTGAAAAAAGGGCCTGGGAGGATTAGTCTACTAAAACAAACCATTCTGTATTTGGTTCCATTTTTCCAATTTAGAAACTACGTAATAGGGTCACTACTGGAACAAGTTTTATAATGTTGTTATGTGCCACTGAGTTGTAACCTACTCCTAGCCAATTCTCTACCAGGTTTTCAGAGGCATTTAACTGCAAAGAAGGACACTGCCTGTTTTCCTTCTGCAGAGCTACAGAAAGATCTGAGCCTTATGCCTTTGGGTTGGCAATGTAGCTCCCTATTACTAGGCCACCAAGGCTGTAACTACCATACAATTGGAAATTACCATACAATAAGCAGGAATTATTCCAGTAAATTTATAGGGAATAAGACTACTCTTTGAATAGGCATTATTTTCCATTTTCAACCTGAGACTTTACTAAACACAGGGGTTTACTAAGTAGCCCAAGGTCAAATAATGAAGTAGAAGCAGTAATAGTTTTTGGTATTTTTATACCAATTCATTTTAATGTAAATACCAAGTACAACATGTTTATACAGTTTTATATATAAGTAATGTAACAGGTTAATTATAGAAATGAATATATGGTGCTCTCTACTTACAAAGTTTTTTACCTGGACAAAGCTACTCAAAGACTAACTTGATTATTTTACCCATCTGGAACAATTACTGAAGTATGTTCTGGACTTCATTGTAACACATGTAGCTGAGTACTTCACAGTGGCATTAGAACCCATCTACAGAGGGCAAAAACATTCCATCAACTTCGAAACTAAGTTTTGACCTCTGTGGTGCCTTTTAAAAGACTAAGTAGGATTACTTAGTGTATTCTGTTTAAACTATAGGCAAATATATTGCAGCTTTAATTTGCTACAATAGACTCATTTGATGTTAGCTGTGGTTGGTTAAGATCATCCAAACCATGTGATATATTGGCTTCTTTGAAGGCATTTTATATAAAGCTCCCTTGAAAGAAATTTTTTAAAAATACCATAATTTTTTTAAAAAATGAATATGTTTCACATTATACTTTCAAAATTAAATTAAATGGGTATGCTTCCTTGTCCTCTTGGTAGTTTAGCACTGAAATCACCTTCAGATGGTTACAGAGCATCAATCAGGTCATCATCAGTCCATTCTTCCTAAGAAGGGGGGGAAATATTGTAAGAATACTTATACTGAAGTATTTTTACCAGTATTCTTTTTTTTACTATCTCCTTGTCTAACTTTACAAACATCCTTTTATTCTGTTGAGAATATTTAGATAAACTGGGTAAAATTTGATTAGTTCAGACATTATAATACTGCCATGATTCCAGTGAGGAACAAAGGTTACAGCTATGTCCTGGGTCCTCTAGGTTACTCATTTATCTCTAACTCACCTGGTACAACTTTTAAAAATGTGTGTGGGAATGACACTTGGAGAGTAAGTATCACTATGTATAAGTATCCCTGTTGCCATGTATAAGCACAGAACAGTGCATATAAAGAAGGGTACAAAAACTGACCGCTTACAAACATAGTTTGTTGTTAGTTGCCATTCTGATTCAAGATCTCCATATGCAGAGTAAAAGGGCATTCCCTCAGGTTTTCAGAGGCTTTTAAATGTGTCCCTGAGTTGGGCTGAATTACCAGCCTTTGTTTTATAGTCCAGAGCTTGACTGCTCTATTCAGAAATTCCTTTTAAAACCTATGCTTTTACCTATGTACTTGAACTCTAGAACAGTGCATCTTAATACAGTCACACCATAATATGCAACCAATATGAAATTCACTTTTGCAGTAAACTCACCTCCTCATGTCTAGATTTCTTTGAAACATAATCATCATCTTCATAGCCTTTCCTCTTCTTCCTATAATTATGTATCCATCATTAAGCAATTTTATATTGGCAACCACAACTATAAAATACCTAGTAAAATATAAAATATCTAGTAAAAAACTAAGAAAGTTACAAGCAAAACTAGCTACTGAATGATAAAGCCTACATAAACGGGGGGAAAATACAGTTACGGATTGGAAGACTTAACTCTTCTTCAAATTAATTCTATTATACCCAATTAAACTTCAAATTAAACCTAATGCAATGCTAATTAAAATCTCAGTAATATTTTTCATGTGATTTGTCGAGTGAAACATACTTAGGAAAGATTATTTAAAAGCAAAGAAAATCTGCCAAAACACAAAGTGGGAGATCTTGTCCTAGTTATCAAACCAAACTCCACAAAGGCTATAGTAATTAAAAAACCAGTATCATTAAGCCCTGTCCGGTGTTTGGGTCCATTCCTTTTATTACGGTCACTCATCAGACCTTCACAGCCAAAATGATGAAGGAAATTGGAAGCAAGGAAGATTTTATGGCATCTCTGAATGGTGCTAGAGAAAAACTTGCAGTATTCGACTTCTCAGCCACGTGGTGTGGGCCTGGCAAAATGACCAAGCCTGTTTATCATTTCCTAGCCAAACAGTATGGTTATGTGGTGTTCCTCGAAGTTGATGTGGATAACTAGAAGGATGTTGCATCAGAGTGTCAAGTCAAATGCATGCCAACATTTCAGTTTTATAAAAAGGGATAAAAGACAGATGAATTGTTTGCTGAAAACAACCAGGTGTCAGCTGTTTATAACTTAACAAAAGAGAAAGATCACGAATGAAAATTTTATGCCCAATTGCCATGTGATTATAAATGACAATAAAATATTCTACTTTTTTACAAAAACCAACTATATATGTATTTCTTTATATTTCATATAAAACATAAAATTAAGCAGACCAATGACTGGGTAGGTTACAAAAAGTAGGTAATTTATATGTAGGAATTGAATATATAAAATTGAGTATTTAAAATAACTAGACAAAAATGTGAAATGTATGTAACTGGTTTAGAAATTATTCATTTGAAGAAAAATATTGGACTTCTAAGTTCACATATATTACAAACATTCTAAAGTTAGTTTATAGGTTTAAACAGCTAAACAAAACCTGTAAAAAATTTAGATTAGAGTAAGAAGGATACTGACAAAAGCACAAAGCAAAAGAGCCACTGAAAAGAAAAATCTGTCTTATAAAAAGATAAGTATACAGAATCTATTAAAAAAACCTACAAATAAAAAAGCTACCATAAAACTCATCAAAGGTTATAAATAAGCAATGTAGAAAACACCCCACAAATTGACAGTTGTACACAGCTTTAGTTTGCTTGGCTCCATAGTCAACAGTCTTGGCACCAGCAGCCAGGAAATTAAAAGGCACATTGCCATGGGAAAGTCTGCTGTTAGGGACCTCTCCAAAGTACTGAAGAGCAATTGTGTGTCTCTGGAGACTAAGGTGCGTCTGATACAGGCCATGGTCTTCGCAATCACGTGTTATGCATCAGAGAGTTGGACAATGACCAGGGAGGATAGAAGGAGAACTGATGCCTTTGAGCTGTGGTGCTGGAGAAGAGTATTGAGAATACCATGGACTGCTAGGAAAACAAACAGATTTGTCCTGGAAAGGGTTAAACTGGGTGGCTCCTTGGAGGCAAGGATTCTGAGGCTCCGTCTAACATACTTTGGACATGTTGTGAGGAGAGACCGGTCCTTGGAGAGGGACATCATGCTTGGGAGGGTGGAGGGACAGCGCAGGAGGGGAAGGCCCTGTATGAGGTGAATTGTTTCAGTGACTGGGATAATTGGGATGGGAGTGACAAAGTGCAATTGGCACAGGACAGAGCGGAGTTCAGGGCTGTTGAAATAGGGTCGCTATGAGTCGCAGGCAACTCGACGGCACATAACAACAACAATAGTTATCAGGGAAACACAAAACACTAAGTTGATGGTATTATTTTTCATGTGGACTGCCAAAAGTTAAAGATTGGTAATACTGAGTATTGGTAAGTGTGTGTGTGTGTGTGTGTGTGTGTGTCTACACATGTGCGCGTGCACGTAAGGAAACAAATGGTAGGAGAAAAAAGGCAACTAATTTTTCTGACAGTGCAAAGAAAAATGACAAGGCAAATAAACCGCATACTATGCTATCTCCTTGGTCACGACCAGAAATTAGGTTTTGGTCAAAGTAAACGTTAACTTTACCTGTATTATCTGATTTTTTTTTTAAATTGACAATATAGTTTTGACTTATGTAATGAAATAGGAGACCAATATTTTAAATAGTCAAGGAAAACATCTTTATTCTAAAGTAGGCAGCCCAAAATTTACAAATGTCAAATGTGTATACAACCCACAGTTAAAAACTAACCCTTATAAAACCCATAACATTAAAAATTGAAGGGTCAAACAGAAAGTGGTACATAATAAAAAGGCAGTGCCATATTAAAACACTACTATACTGCTGAAAGTGTTTTAATATTCTTATCAGAGAAAGGTACCTCCTCCCACTGCCACCTAGTTGATTCTAATTCTTATTCATTCCACAGAACTGCCTCATACTTTGCGAGGCTGCCAAACCATGGGAGCAGACTGTGTTGTCTTTCTCCCAGAGTAACGAAACCATCACCTTCTGATTAGCAGTCCCAAGCTTAGCCTACAGCACAACCAGGGCTCTCTAGAAAAGGTACATGATAAACAGCAGGGAGCTCTCGTGGCTTTGTGGTAAGAAGTTCTGCTGCCAACCCTAAGGTGCACGGTACAAATCTACTAGGTGCTCAGTGATACAAAGAAGGGTAATGTCCCCCCTATGCTGGAGGGTCAACCATGAGTGGATTCCGACTCCAGAGCAAACAATACATAATACTAAGAAAATATTGCCAAATATCCCTAAATAAATTGAAACTGTATACTTGCTCCTGAGAGCAGGTATTGGACCCAAAGATTAAAATGACATAAAAAGTTCAGGTACATCCTAGAAAGGTTCTGCCCATAGAATTCTAGGAGGAGGAGAACAGGACAGATCGTACCAGCCCGAAAGCACATCAGTCATGAGAGGGTCAGAAGTATACTATGAAAGCCCAACTTATATCTTGTGTTTCTCATTAGAAATGTCCACTCAAGGAAAAAAAAATCTGATCTGATGGTTAAGTCAGTTGTCCCTGCACGAACAATTTACCAGTTATCGCCAAAACAACACTGGTTCCCTGTACTTACGTAATTACATTAAGTGCAAGCTCAGTAGAGTGACACCTCTCCAACTTTTGTTTCAAAGCAGCAACTTCTTCAGTTCTCGGTGGCTCATACTTTTTCACCAAGTTTCTCATATCTATATAGATTTAAAAGGATTTAATTATAAAAAGGAATTCATAGACACCTTGTTCTTATAGTAATCACAAAACATTTTCCTATTAGTTTTTATGAGAACAAGACAATACTCTTTGAAATATTGTGATTACGAATCTTAAAATTTATGTAACAAACATATTATCCTCCATAAAAACTCCATGAACACTGTACTTCAAGTACTTCGGGCTGGTTACTGCTCAGTCCACATCATGTGCAACATGAAAGCGTGCTGTGCCATCTATCTGTTTATTGTTGTTAGATGCCAATGAGTCCATTATAACTCACATGAAAAACATGATATGAACCTTTCCCCATCATGTGCCATTCTCACCATCTCTGAATATGCTCAGTCATTGTGCCAATCCATCTTTATTGAGGATGCTTCTCTTTTTTTTTTGATCCTCCACCTTAATGATGTATTTTTACAAAGAATGGCCCCTCCTGAAAACATGCCCAAAGTATATGTGAGGCAGTTACAACATCTTTGCCTCTATGTTAGTTTTATGTAAATCCTGGCAGGAAATTGTCCCTCAGTTTTAAAGTCTTTTTACACCTCATACAATTTAGTGAACACACTTACTTCTCTGCCACCAACCAAAGCAATAACATACCATCTGTAAAGATCTTAGGCCAAGCATGTAATTTTTGTTTCATATGATACAGTGTCCAATAAAGGGAGAACACTTTAACAAAATACAGAAGAAGTGATCACCAGGTAAATACTAAAGTATCCTCTTTAGGTGAAAAGCCAGCAATTATGTCAGTAACTGTAATGGCAGAAACATCTAGATGAACGTGTGTTGTGCAATTGTAAAGAATATACATCTAATTATGTTGTTGTTATGTGCTATCAGGTCGCCTGTGACTCACAGTGACCCTAAGTACAATAGCCCTAAATCCTGCTCTATCTGTTGCCAATCTTACTCCAGTATGTCCATGACCACAACCCCAGTTAATGAATCAATCCATCTCATCGAGGGTCTACCACTCCTGCGCTGTCCCGCCACCATCCCAAGCATGACATCCCTCTCCAAGGACTGATAAGGCCTTGTAACATTGTCCAAAGTATATCACACAAAGCTTCAGAATCCTTGCCTCTAAGGAGTAGCCTGGCTTCATCCTCTCTAGGACAAACTTGTTTGTTCTCCTAGCGGTCCATGGTATATTCAATAATCTTTAGCACCAAAACTCAAAGGCATCAACTCTTCTTCTATCATTCCTCGTCACTGTTCTCTGATGCATAGCAAGTAATTGCAAAGACCATGGCCTGGATTAGGCACACCTTAGTTTCCAGACTGACATCATTGCTCTTCAGTACTTTGGATAGGTCTCTGACAGCAGACTTTCCCAATGCAATTCTTCTTTTTATTTCCTGGCTGCTGGTACCAAGAGTGTTGTAGAGCCAAGCAAACTGAAGCTGTCAACAATCTCAATCTCTTCATCATCAATCATCCTGATGGCATGATGGTGAAAATCTTTCTTTTCTTGATGTTGAGCCTAAATCCATACTGAAGGCTGCAGTCCATGACCTTCCGCAGCAAGCACTTCAGGTCCTCCTCAGTTTCAGCAAGCAGGGTTGTGTCATCTGCATAACACAGATTGTTGATGAATCTACTCCAATCTTGATGCCACACTTCTCTTCACAGAGCCTACCCTCTTGGATAATCTGGTCCACATATGGATTGAAAAGATACGGAGACAGGACACATCCCTGATGCACACCTTTCTCAATTTTGAACCATGCAGTGTTTCCTTGCTCTGTTATGACTGCCTCTTAGTCCAGGTATAGGTTTTGCATCAGTACAATCAAGTGTTCTGGGATTCCATTCCTCCCAGAGTCAGCCAGTTTGTTGTGATCCACACAGTCAAATGCCTTTGCATAATCAATGAAACACAGACATTCCTCTGGTACTCTCTGCTTTTCAGCCAAGTTATATCATCTATATGTTGTTGTTGTTATGTGCCGTTGAGTCGTGTGTGACTCATATCGACCCTATGTACAACAGCCCTAAACCCTGCTCTATCCTGTGCCAATCTCA
>NW_006399793.1:374712-408172 GCF_000299155.1 Elephantulus edwardii
TCATTGATTATGCAAAGGCATTTGACTGCGTGGATCATAACAAACTGTGGCTGACTCTGAGAAGAATGGGAATCCCAGAACATTTAATCGTGCTAATGCAAAACCTATACTTGGACCAAGAGGCAGTCGTTAGAACAGAGCAGGGCAACACAGCATGGTTCAAAAATCATCTATGTATCAGCTATAATATCCCTAGTGCCACGGCCTCTTCTAAATATAACCTGCACTTCAGGCAGTTTTCTGTTGATGTGCTGTTCCAGTCATTTTTGGATAATCTTCAGCAGAATCTTGCTTGCATGTGGTATCAATGATACTGTTCGGTAATTTCCACATTCTGTCGGATCACCTTTCTTTGGAATGGGAACAAATAAAGATCTGTTCCAGTTAGCAGGCCACGTGTTTGTCCTCCATATTTCTTGGCACAACTTGGTGAGCACATCCAGGGCAGCATCTGTTTGTTGAAATATGTCAATCGGTATGCCATCAATTTCTGGGGCCTTGTTTTTTGCCAATTCTTTCAGAGTAGAGTGAGCTTCTTTAATTTTGGAGTTCAGAGGGCAGCACAGGGACAGAAGGGAGGAGCCAGAGGGCACAGCATGCGTGGACTAAAGTCTCTCAGTGATCCCCACACCATGCAGGTACAAAAACCTATGAATCTCAGAAGTCGTGGGTCAAGGCCACCTTTAAATTTTGCACCCCAAGGGTAGAAGGCAACTCTATAGGATTTATCAACCTCCCCTGGAAAACTCGTGTAGCATAAATTGAGGAGAAGAAGCCCTTGAGCACAAGAGTAATCCTGGAACAGAAGTTTAAAACTCCTGAAGTCAAGAGATACTGCCTGCAACGGAAGAAACTGCTGGGAGCTTGAGGCATTAGGAATCACAGAAGCCCAGAAAGATTGATTTCAAGGGCTGGAAAGGGGAGACTGTTGTTGAATGGAGTAGGTGGGAGTAGATGCAAATGCTGGTGGAGCAGGGAAAGGGGGTGGCTCAAAACACACCTGACAAGTGTGGGGACGACACAGAGCCTATTATTTTTTACTACTGGGGAATATCTTTAATCTGCTCTTTTCTGTAAAATGCTTGTCTGTCAGATAATGTTCTAAATCTGAGCAATCAAAGTAAGACAGACTAGGAAGATGGATTGGCCATCCACTTGTGAAACAGCAGGCCTTGGAAAACCCTATGTACAACAGAGCACGCTTAGATTAGCAGAAATGGCAACTGAGGCTGAGCCCTCAAGTATGGAAACAAATAGAAGGAGGAACAGCTGTAAGCAGACACTAGTGATTGGATGGAACATGGAATGGAAGAACCCTGAAGGTAGGAAAATTGGACATTGTTAAGAAACAGAACACATAAATATTGACATAGTAGGTACTGGAGAAATGAGATGGACTGGCATGGGACATTTTGAGTCAGGGGATCATATGATCTACTATGCTGGAGATGAAAAGGTGAGGGAAAATTGGGGTTGCTTTCATAGTAAAAAATTTAATTACAAGGATATAAGATTCATTATGGGGAAAAAATGAGCAGTATGGCAGTTTATTAACCAGCAGTATGTTCCAAAATGATTAAAACTATGACACTGACTTATTTCAAAATCCAAGAAAAGGGTTCATAATTGAGTACCTACACTTTTTGAGTTATGGTACCGGAAAACGAGTACTAAATATCCCATAGATGTGAAAGGAAATGTATTGGGAAAAGTGCAACCAGAGTGCTTCCAGGAGGCAAAGACAGCAAAGTTTTGTTTCCCATACATTGGACATGGTGCTAAGGGAAGCTATTTATAAAATACATAATGCTCAGAAAAAATGGAAGGTCAGCGAGGGAGAAGATGGACTGACTGCAGCAATGAGCTCAAGTGTGTCAGAGATGACAAGGATGGCACATGATTACATAAAGTTCAGGTCTGTTGTTTATGGGGTCACTATAAATCAAACTCAACTTGAAGACACCCTACAACAACCTAACAACAATTTGGAGGGGAAAAAAAATTATACTAAGGTACCAATCTAAAACCTCACTGCCAGAAAGTCAAATCCAACTCGCAAGAAACCTTGGCCGGGCTTTTAAGATTGTAAATTATTATGAAAGGAGACACCTTTTCTTTCTCTCACATCAACTGGTGGTTCATGAAACCCCAGGTCTTATAGTTAACAGCTCACTAAACCCTAAATATCAGGATATTTTATCAAGAGCTAGTTTTATATCATTGTAAAATACCTGGAGCAAAAGAAGAACACTGAAAAGAGATCTGTAATAAAACTATCAGCTATGAAATGAGGACAGTGGATGTGGTTTAAGGCTGTTTTATCCACTAAATCTTGAAATCTTTTGGTTCTACAATCTATGGCCAAATGACAATTATTTTGAAAGTGAACCCTCTAGTGGTACAACTGAATATCTACAGTTTTATGATTCATTAATCATACATCACTCAAGGAGGGAACCCTAAAATACCACGTTGAGGAAGCCCTCAAATATTTTAACTTTCAATTAATAAAAATATAAGCAATTCTGCCAGTAACTCTATCACCAAAGAACAGTTATCTCCAATCTTAGAGCTTAGTGCTTTATTGAGTATTTAAATTAATGGACTGTAAAGGGTTTGAGGACAAACAAAACTGACTTTTAATCTCTGAGTTGCCTGGTAGTTGTGAGCATTCCGTGTGCCATGGGTAAGAGTAAAGAATGGGCTTCTCAAGCTGGTACTATTGACAGTTTCAGACTAATAATTCTTTGTTGGAACAGGCTATATTAGTTTCTGAAAGTTGATAAAAATTTACCACTAACTTAGTGGCTTAAAACAACAAAAATTCATTTTCTTTAGGTCTGGAGGCCAAAAATCTGAAATCCATTTCACTGGGTCACAGTCTCTCTTGAGGTTCTAGAGAAGAATCTGTTTCATGACTCATTCAGCTTCTGGTAACTGCTATCACCTCCTAGCTTGTGGTCAAATCACGCCTATCTTCAATGCCAATATCTGCAAATCTCTCTTTGCTCTACCTTCATAGTCTCCTCTCTGTCACATCTCCCTCTACCTCTCTTATTAGTACCTTGGGATTATATATTTAAGGGTATATTTGGATAATCCAGGAAAACTTCTCTATTTCAAAATCCTTAGATTAATCACATCTTCAAAGATATTCTATTTCGCTAATTAAAGACTTAGCTATGTTGTTGTTGTTCTTGTTATGTGCCATCGAGTTGTTTGCGACTCATAGCGACCCTATGTACAACAGCCCTAAACCCTGCTCCATCCTGTGCCAATCTCATTGCCTCTGACACTCCCATTCCGATTACCCCAGTCACTGAATCAATACCCCTCAAAGAGGGCCATCCCCTCCTGTGCTGTCCCTCCACTCTACCCAGCAGGATGTCCCTCTCTAAAGACCTGTCTCTCCTTACAACATGTCCAAAGTATGTCAGACGAAGCCCCAGAATCCTTGCCTCCAAGGAGCAGCCTGGTTTAATCCTCTCTACAATGAATCTGTTTGTTTTCTTGGCAGTCCATGGTATTCAATACTCTCCTCCAGCACCACAGCTCAAAGGCGTCAATTTTTCTATCCTCCCTAGTCATTGTCCAACTCTCTGATGCATAACAAGTGACTGCAAAACCATGGCCTGTATCAGGCGGACCTTAGTCTCCATAGAGACACTGTTGCTCTTGAGTATTTTGGAGAGGTCCCTAACGGCAGACTTTCCCATCGCAATACGTTTTTTGATTTCCTGGCTACTGGTGCCAAGAGTGTTGACTGTGGAGCCGAGCAAACTGAAGCTGTGAACAATCTCATTCTCCTTGCCATCCATCCTGATGCTACCAATAGGTCCAGTGGTGAGAATTTTTGTCTTCTTGACATTGAGCCTCAGTCCATATTGAAGGCTACAGTCCTTGACCCTCTGCAGCAAGTGCATGAGGTCCTCCTCAGTTTCAGCGAGCAAGGTTGTGTCATCTGCATAACGCAGATTGTTGCTAGATTGTCCACCAATCCTAACGCCACGCCTCTCCTCATAGAGCCCCGCCTCTCAGATAATCTGCTCTGCATACAGGTTGAAAAGGTGTGGAGACAGGACACATCCCTGACGTACACCCTTCCCAATTTTGAACCATGCAGTGTTGCCCTGCTCTGTTCTGACAACTGCCTCCTGGTCCAAGTATAGGTTTTGCATTAGCACGATTAAATGTTCTGGGATTCCCATTCTTCTCAGAGTCAGCCACAGTTTGTTATTTCTATTTATTTTGGGGGTGGGGGGATTTTTAGTCAATCATTAGGCTGTCCCTATACAGAGCAGTTAGTAGCATTCTTCCCTTGAAGCACTATATCAGTAGCAATGGCACTTCCACTGCCATGTGACAGCCAAAATCGTATCCTGACCAGCCAAAATCTTCCAGAACACCAGCCTTCATTATAACAACCAACAAAATCCTTAGCAAATGACATAACATTCATTCATTATTAACTCATCTACAAAACTGAAATTCTAAATTTACACATTATCGTTAATTAGACCTTTTTCAGAATGTATCGTGTATCTCTGAACACTTTTAAAGGTCCTTGTTCAGAATATCTAATTCAGAAGTTGATTAAATTACTACTCTCCGGTGGAATAGTGGTAAGGAGTTGTGTTATTAACCTAAAGGCATAAGGTTTGAATCCACCAGTTGTTTCATGACAGAATGATGGACAATCTCCTCCCATACAATTAACAGCCCCTGAAAACAGAGTGGATAATCAGCCAGGAGTTGGGTCCTACTCAATGGCACATAACAACAAAAATTCTGTACAAAGCTACTTCCTTTCATGTACCTTCTATTCTGCATCTAAACTTCATGTTAAATGCCCAGATAATATTTAGAAAATGGCTTTACAAAAGAAGAACATTTTGTTTACTTACTTTTCATTATATCTAGTAACTGTGACAAGCAAGTTCTGTTATCTTTCAGCATAAGGCACTCTGATAAATAGCTGGCAAAGAAAAGAAGATAGGTTTGTAGTTTGCAAAAAAAAAATCAAAACATAAAACATCTTAAAAATATGACACTAAGTTACTTTCTTGTTCATTTAATCAAGGACAATTTTTAAATTATTTTTAATGTACTGTATAAAACTGTAATTTACAACTATATGTTATAAATGTACTATAGCTTTAATAAAAAATGTTTACTGTTCAAAATTACTGAATTTCTATAATCGAATTCTTGATTTTGATTCTTTAATATTATGCATTTTGTAGGAACAGTCAATATACCATGCTGTTATGTTGAAGCCAGTATGTCTTACAGCAACCCTATGAACAAGAGATCTGAACTCTGTCCTGTCCTACATCATCGTCCTCATCGTCTCTGACACATCTGAGCGCACTGATGCAGTCACCATTACAAACCATCTCACTGAGTGTTGTCCTCTCTTTGACTGATCCTCTTCACCTTTCCAAGGAATAACTCCTCCTAACAACGTTCCCAAAGTATGTACAACAAAACATTGTCATTTACTGACTGTACTTTCTCTAAGATATTATCTGTCCTTTTGGCTGTCCATGGGATATTCAGTACACTCTTCCCAGACCACAACTTAAAAGCATCAATTCTTTTGTCATTCTAATTCATTGTCCTGCTCTCAACTGCACAAAAGATATGGGTGTGTGGTTGTTGTTTTTTTTTTAATTTTCTACTAGTTTATTTACAAAATTCAAATACATTGTTTTCAAAAACAAATTCTTTCATTTCCCACATCCTCCTCATCAAATTGTACAACCCCATGATTAACCCCCCTCTCCCCTGGCACGTCCTCATCCCTCTGCTTCCAACCTCTCCCACCCCTCCTGGATCCTTATACTCATTCTATAATAATGGGTTTAAACAATATTTATCCTTGTGAAGCTGAGTCCAGTTCATTCAGCATAATGCTCTCCAGTCCCTCCCAAGTTAGGTAATAATTTACAAAATCATTGCTCCTTCATAGTATTCCACTATGTGAATGTACCATAATTTCTCGATCCATTCACTTGTGGTTGGACATTTGGGCTATTTCTATGTTCTTGCGATGGTGAATAATGCTGCTATGAACACTGGTGTACAAATATACTTGTTTCTCAGACCTAATTTTCTCAGGTTATAAATAGTGTTATTGTTTTTAGTTGCCATAGAGCTGAGGATGGCTCACAGCAATCCTATGAACAACGAATCTGAACCGCGTCCTATTCTGTGCCAACCTTGAGTCCAGTGCTGCTGTCATTGTGTCAATCCCTGTGGCTGATGGTATTCCTCTTCTTTACTGTCCCTCCACCTTTCCAAGCATGATGCTCTTCTACCAGGAATAACTTCCCCTAACAACATGCTCAAAGTATGTGAGATGAAGCTTCCCCATCCTTGGCTCAATGGAGCACTCTGATTGTACTTTCTATTTGTTCTTTTGGAAATCCATGGGATATTCAGTACTCGTCTCCAACACCATAGTTCAAAAGCATCAATTCTCCTAGCAGCACAGTGATTGAAAAGACCATGGTCTGAATCAGGCACATCATAGTATTCAACTAACATCACTGCTCTCAGTAATCAGGAGAGTTCCCGACTGCTTATTTTCCCAGTGCAAAACATCTCCTGACTGCTGGTATAAAGTGTACAGATTGTGGATCCAAGAAAGATGAAATCATTGACAGTTTCAATCTTTTTTCCACGTATCTTGAGGTTGCCTATTGGTCCAGTAGGGAAAATTTTCATTTTCTTGATGTTGAGATGCAATCCATAATTGAAGGTTGCATTTTTTGATCTTCGGTAAACAAATGGTTCGAGTCCTCCTCACTTTCAACAAGCAAGGTTGTGGCATCTGCTTACTGAAGATTGGTGTTCTGTACTGTTGAGTCGGCTGCAACTAACAGCGACCCTATGTGCAACAGCCCTAAAACCCTGCTCTATCCTGTGCCAATCTTACTATCTCTTGGCACACCTATCCCCACAACCCCAGTCACTGAATCAATCCATCTCATCGAGGGTCTTCCTCTCTTGTGCTGTCCCTCCCCACCCAACCAAGCATGACGTTCATCTCCAAGGACTCATCCCACTTTGCAACATGTCCAAAGTATGTTGGGCAAAGCTTCAGAATCCTTGCCTCCAAGGAGCAGCCTGGCTTCCCCCTCTCCAGGACAAACCTGTTCGTTCTCTTAGCAGTTCATGGTATATTCAATACTCTTCTCAAACACCACAGCTCAAAGGCATCAATTCTCCTTCTATCCTCCTTAGTCATTGTCCAGATCTCTGATACATAGCAAATAATAGCAAAGACCATGGCCTGGATCAGGCGCACCTTAGTTTCCAGACTGACATCACTGCTCTTCAATACTTTGAGGAAGTCTCTGACAGCAGACTTTGCCATTGCAATACGTCTTTTAATTTCCTGGCTGCTGGTGCGAAGAGTGTTGATTGTGGAGCCAAGCAAATTGAAGCTATTAACAATCTCAATCTTTTCACCCTCCATCATGATGCTGCCAATCAGCCCAGTGGTGAGCATCTTTGTTTTCTTGATGTTGAGCCTCAATCCACAATGAAGGCTGTAGTCCCTGACCTTCCGTAGCAAGTGTTTCAGGTCTTCCTCAGTTTCAGCAAGCAGGGTTGTGTCATCTGCATAATGCAAACTGTTGATGAGTCTTCCTCCAATCCTGATGCCACATTTCTCCTCAGAGATAGAGCCCAGCCTCCCAGATAATCTGTTCTGCATATAGCTTGGAAAGGTACTGACGATTAGTCAAATTAATTAGAGACTCTGCAAATGAAGTGACTTTGGACCACCAAGGGAACACGATGAGTCCAAGTCATTCTTTGAAATTCACAGCAAGTTTGCTTATATATGTACCTAACACCCGAGATTTCAGAAGGAAAATAGAACAGAAAAATGAGGTGTAAGAAGAGAGAAAGCAAACAAACTCTTAAAAGGAGTTCCGGCACAGGTCAAGGGCTATTAACAGCTAGACAGCAAGAGGCCTGGAAGGGGGTCCTACAGCCGAGCTGGGGGAGTGGGAGTGCACAGGCTCAGGAGGAGTCCTGTGGCAGTCAACTATGACAGCAGAAAAATGCTAGGACTACAGCTAAGAGAGCTGTACAAAGAGGGCTGCTACACTAGCTACTTGCTATGGTTTGAGCTAGCATTAACGAGGATGGTAGCAGGAAGTCCTTCACAGTGAAGAGGATGAAGAAAGGCCAAAAAGTCTGTCTTGAAGGAGCTAAGAGGAGTCATGAAGGTCCACAAGCCTGTCGTAAAGCAGCCAAGAAGTCTGTCCTTGGGTGGGGATACAGTGGGGGGGCTTATAGGATGTTTGCTTAGCCTGGAGGGGACACATATGGCAAAGTAGAACTTGCCTGCCTACATGCTTGAGAAGCTGAGAGTTACTCTGTATTGAGGAAGGCTCCACATCAGGAGAGCCTTCCAGACTCTGCCTATATGCTTTCTGATCCTGGGCTGCTATGAACAGTCTCTTAATCCTGATCTGCTTCTTGTTACTTCTCTACAAACTCCATTAACCATCATAATATTATTGTCTGTGAGTTTGGTATGGCCTCTACAATGTACTACTCCACTCAAAAGAGAAGTAGACTGTACTGTGGGAGGACAGCTGGTGTTAGAAGAGGTAAGAATGTTAAGAGTGTAGAGGTAAGAATGTTAAGAGTGTGAAAGTATGTCTGATCTTCATTTCATAAGAATCATATCTGTGTGGATCATGATTCTGTTTCTTCTTCCTCGCAAAGTTACAGGATTTCAGGCACTGACAGAACAATTCAACTAATGCATTCCTCATCCTCTGTACTTGAAAATAACCAAGTTAGTCTTTTCCCTTTGCACTCTAAAACTACATACTTTCATATTTTCTTTTACTTGTTTTTATTCTTCCTTTTCTTTACTTGTAAGATTTTTTAAAAATTGTGATTTTAATGAGTCTACAGAAAAGCTCATTGTTGCATATTTTTCTCCCTACCCACCCAGTTCATTAAAAAAAAATCATCCATTGTTGCATAATTTCCTCCCCCCTCCCCCAATCCATCTGCCATGCAACTCTTATTCTAGACTATAGCCATACAATCATATACTCCCTTTTAACAGTTCTTTCCTTCATCTGTTCCAATTGCAGTGTTCATTATTTATCCCCTCTTTTCTTAGTTTCTCCCAACCCCCATGTCAGTCCTGCTGTATAACAGTGGTGTTATACAGTATTTGTCCTTTTGTGACTGAGATATTTTACTCAGCATAGTGTCCTCCGGGGTTGCTGACGTTGTATATTTTTAGTCCTTTGTTTTTTAGTACTGTGTAGTATTCCATTGTGTGAATATACGATAGTTTTTCTATCCATTAATTTGTTCATGGAGACTCAAGTTGCTTTCATCTTTTGGATATTGTGAATAAACATTAATAAACATGGGTGTGAATATATGTTTGGGTAGCAGCCCTGGTTTTCTTCAAGGTATATTCCTAGTAATGCAATTACTAGGTCAAATGGTATTTCTATTTCCAACTTTTAGAGAAAGCATTCTTTTCATTTTTTAAGCATAAAAGTGGTACATCTGGTTCTAAGAGGTAATCAGGTATCTACCTCTGTGAAGATTTTAAATTAGTAATTTTTTTTTATCTCAATTCTTGAATTAAAATTTTGATTCTTTTAAATTTTTTTAAATCTATAGACAAGCAAGAGTATAAAAAGTGACAAACTATAAAGTGAGAAAAATGACTGGATACACTATGAACTACACTGCCAGGGTTCTTTCAAGATGGGTATAGTAATAATATTCAATAAATCTTAATAAGATATTGTTGTAAGAAGTAAGTTAATTCAATTCATGTAACGTGCTTATCACAGAGCCTTGGTCTCAATATGAATGTATATATTGGGTATTACTATTTATGATTCAGTTACAGTTTCTTTGGAACCTGCCCTATAGCATTACTCATTACACAAATGTTTACTGTACGTTTATGTGCCACATACTGAACACAACAGCAGGGGGAAATGATGAAACAAAGCAAACATATGTGATTCACTCAAGTTGCTGACCAGTCTAAAATTTCTAAATCTGCCATACTCTGCTGGTTATTATCAGTTTTTTACAAGCTCACCTACTTTACTTTTACTTTAGTCCTAAATGTGTTCTCTAAGCTCAAAGAGCTTGTTTTAAAAGTTTAAAGATGTTCTTAGAAACAATTTCATTTATACCCTCAGTCACCCTTACCAATCCTTCAGTCCTAAATGTACCTTTCTTAAAAATGGAGATTCTGTGGACCAGAAAACAGAGTGAATGAAGTCTGATCTAATTAGAAGACAAATGAATACCTTTCCATGGTAATTCCAGCCCTTGAGGCACTCGATAAAATGGCAGTCAAGGCAATTTGGGAAGGTGTGTATAAAAGGTAAGCATCTGTCAATGCCACTCTATTAAGAAAGTCATCAGCTGTTTTCCTCAAAATTTCTGGGTTCTCCAACATGGGATAACGAGTCTAGAAAGAAAGCACACAAATGTTACCATTTCTGAAGGTCTAATGAAGGAACAACATGCAAATATTTATCTTAAGAAAAGTGGAGTGGGGGTAGAATGGGAGGGGTGGAGTGTTAATCATAGGGTTATACAACTTGATGGGTGGGTGGGGTGAATGAAATGGGAAGGATCTTTTGTGAAAATAATTTATTCAAACTTTATAAATAAATCAGTATATTAAAAAAAGAGAAGTGCTTACTGCAGAATGCTTTTAAAACAGCAACTCTGTTTGCCTTAAGACGACGTAATCTTTGCATGTAAGATTTTCTTATGCTAAACTTTAGAATATGGCTCAAGTATAATTACTAAATTCTGAATGTTTTAGTAGTTTGTTTTTACATATTATCCTTTAGTTTAGTTGCTTTCAAACTTTTATGAGCACAAACCACAGTAAGATATATATGCTTTAAGATAACATCATCTAAAATTCCTAGCACAGTACTTTACAGGAGGCTCAATTTACATTACTCCATTCTTTTTGTCCTGTTTTCACCTGAGAAAAAAGTGAGAGGTTCCTGAGAATTTGATTATGTATGAAGTAGAGTGGAAAGATTTGTATATCCAGTTAAAATTTTCTCACACAATCCAGGTGATAAATTAGGCCGTATTTAGAAACCACAGCAGTACTTCAATTAGGTTTGAAATGTCTTCTACTTAGTCTACCTTTGGAATGAAGGCTACCTGCAATGATTCTACTAAGCTAAAAGCAAACCCAACTCATTATTACACTATCAGACCGAGTTAACCTAACTTCTAAAGCTGTGATACTTAGCAAAGCTAACCGCCACATCTTTCTCCTGTGGAGAAGTCAAGCACCTGAATCACCACACCACCAGGGATTCTAAAGAATCTATTCAAATGAAAAGCAAAACTCACTGTCACTGAGTCAGTTAACCCCTTCACTGGGTTTTCAAGGCTATAAATCTTTATAGCAAAGAATGACCATCTTTCTAATGAGAAACTATTGGTAGACTTGAACAGCTAATCTTTAGGCTGGCTGGCCTATCTGCCATCACATGAAGCCACTAGGCTTCCTCATAAATCTATCAGACTTCCAAAATACCTACAGAATTATTATTATTTGAACAGGTGTTTGTATTTGTGTTAAATGCTAACTTTGTAATGAAGACTTATATTCTGTATTTTGCATTTAACTTAAGATTCTTTTCACTGACTTCCTTTTGCACTATTCAAAATCTTTAACATTAGCTCAACAATCTAGCCTCTTTTTACATCAGGTTGCACTCCATACCACTCTCCTGCCTGCATCTCTAATCTGCTTATATGTATCATGATTTCTTGAATATAGGATTCTGACCAGGTGTTGTTGATGTTGTTATGAGCCACTGAGTCGTTTGCGACTCATAGTGACCCTATGTACAACAGCCCTAAACCCTGCTCTATCCTGTGCCAACGGCATTGCCTCTGACACACCCATCCCGATTACCCCAGTCACTGAATCAATCCACCTCATACAAGGTCTTCCCCTCCTGCGCTGTCGCTCCACTCTACCCAGCATGATGTCCCTCTCTAAGGACCTGTCCCTCCTTACAACATGTCCAAAGTATGTCAGATGAAGCCCCAGAATCCTTGCCTCCAAGGAGCAGCCTGGTTTAACCCTCTCAAGGATGGATCTGTTTATTTTCATGGCAGTCCACGGTACATTCAATACTCTTCTCCAGCACCACAGCTCAAAGGCGTCAATTCTCCTTCTATCCTCCCTAGTCATTGTCCAACTCTCTGATGCATAACAAGTGATTGCAAAGACCATGGCCTGTATTAGGCATACCTTAGTCTTCAGAGAGACACCATTGCTCTTGAGAACTTTAAAGAGGTCCCTAACAGCAGACTTTCCCATCGCAATACGTTTTTTGATTTCCTGGCTGCTGGTGCCAAGAGTGTTGACTCCGTGGAGCCGAGCAAACTGAAGCTGTGAACAATCCCAATGTCTTCGCCATCCATCCTGATACTACCGACTGGTCCAGTGGTGAGAATCTTTGTCCAAAACCTGTTCAAGTGCTGTCTCCAGCCCAAGAAGTCTTATAAACGTTTCCAACAAATTATGAGTCCATCTTCCATGGAAACTCTTCCCCTACCTAATTCCTACTCTGGCCCTGAAACTCATTTTAACGTTTTTTAAAAATATCTTCCCACAGGACAGAGCGGAGTTTAGGGTGCATAGGGTCGCTATGAATCGCAAGCGACTCGACGGCACATAACGACAACAACAACATCCTTAATCTATATCCTTGCTAAATGCTCTCATATTCATTGTCATTGAGTCAGAACTAACCCGTAGTTGACTCCCCAGTTGGTTTTCAGAGGCTATAAATAGCATTAGAGATTGTTGATGTTTCTCTTGTGGGGCTGCTGGTGGATTCAAACTGCCAGAAAGGGGCTGACTTCAAGTTAGCAGCATAATTTCGTATAGACTATGCCACCAGAGCTGCCTAAATGCTTTCATGTTATTATGTCAAGCCATAGCTAATCCTCTAGGAAGTTTTCAGAGACTAGATCACATGGAAGGAGAATGCATCTTTCTCTCCGGCAGTAGCTGGTAGATTCAAACCGCATGCTTTTGTGTTGGTAGCACAACTTCTTCCCGTTAAGCCACTAGAGCTCTCTTTAGTTGACCACAGTATCTTTTCTTTCCTGCTAAGCAGCACTCAGTATCTGTTAACTGCCTCATTATACCAAACAGTCCACAAGTCTGTTTTCTTTCTGGCTATGTTACTGAGTACAGAGTTTGGTAAATAGAAGGTATGCAAATTGAGTTGCTCCACTGAGCTAACTCAAACAGTTTCTGACTTTTTATTTTGGTTTTCTTTATGGACTGCTCAATTATAAACTACAGAAGTACTGTCCAACAGTTTGTTAACAAGATCTCACAGAATTCTAATCCACACTGAAACTCAAAAAGTATTGCCCTAGGGATCCAGGGCATACACACATTTTAACTTAGTCCATGTTGCAAAACCTTAGATTACAAGTTTAAATACAATTTTGGATTCTTCCAGTTAAAGCAATAGCAAAGAAATACATTTGATTACATATTACAACATATTTACCTTTAAATCAATAAGGAAGCCCTCGAATGGTCTATATGGATTGTGAACAATAAGGTGGAAATTAAGTTGCTGTATAAGTAGTAGTTCATATTCCAGTATCTGTTCAAGTGCCTTTTCCTGCCCTAGAGGACTCTCTCTAAGGTTTCCAACAAACTGTGGACTAGATACATTGAATTCATCTACTTTACAGGCTAGAAATGCACAAGTGAGCCTAAGGGGGGGAAGAAAAAAAAGAGTTGGTACAGTGAATGTGACTATACACTAAAAAATATTTCATTTTTACAAACACTTTCTAAAACTGCATGATATTCATTTGACAATGATATTATACAATGCAGGGCTGAGGGGGAAAAAGACAGTTACTCTCTAAATTGTTTATCTATTAGGAAATATATGGCAAACTATAAAATCAGGTCAATCCATGTAACGTTATTATTCAGCCATTACTGACTTAATGGTAGTTTTATATAATTAAACCTAAATCTCTGGAAAAACAAAATAATGCAAAGAGTACTCTGTGTCATGAAAAGTAGATGGAAGAAAAACAACCCAACTATATATATGTAACACAACATGAGTGTAAGAAGTATAAAACTAGAAAGGCAGGACTGAGAAACAGTGGAAGAACATCAGCAGAAGTCTTCAAGTGCATGTGAGCAGGGAACTAGTATCTCAGATACAAATCTACAAAACCAACCTGACCACTCTATGACGTTTAGAACAAGAAATCACCACAAAAACATACATTAGAAGAAACAACACCTGACCTAGACTGGTGGAAAGAAGAATAAAGAAATGAACAAGAAGTATAGTAAATTCTTTAAAGAGTTTCAGGAATCAAATATAAAGTAGAGCACAATAGATCTTTGTAGAATTTAAGTGAATAAAGCCACAGGATTTGTAAACAGATAGCATATGAAGGGAGAAGAGTTACCACAAACGATTCTGAGTCTCAGCAACTGGAAGAACAAAATCACTACCTAACAAAAGAGATATTTAAAGAAGTAGCTAGTTTGAGGAAGAAGTTAATTAGAATTTAGGCAATTTGAAGTTCTAATGTTTTCAGGATTATAGGAAGAGAAGTATAATGGGGAAATAGGAATCTTAAAAAGTTAAACACAAAATACGAAATCTAAGCCTTCATTACAAAGTCAGTATTTAACACAAATACACACACCTCTTCAAATTATGTACAAGTATTCATAAATGATATTAATAAATTAGATTTATACTCACATTATTATGCGAGGGTGATATTCCATTACTGAGTTATTAAGATAGAATCTTTTGAAATACATACATGCTGTACCCTAAGATTAAAAAAAAAAAAATAATCACAATACACTCACACATTACATTTATGAAAAAATATACATAGGATTTTTTTGTACATGCCTTCCATACATATATCAACAATTAATAAAAAATAATTATGATGAATCACTACAGAAACATATAGCCAGAAGTCCCTTTTGGGGACTTTGGTTTTTGTTTCTGACCACCTTAAATAATCCTCTTGTTGCCACTGGCCATGTTACAAGGGGAAAACAAATTCACACCTTAACACATCACTATGGAAAAATTCTGAGAGAGTTAACACCAATTTGGGTTCTAAAACTTCTCTCCAACCTAATTCAGATTGAGGTTATAATCTATTATTGCTGCCAAGCCAAATAGCAGAAACTGCACCTACTATTTACTGAAGACTCCTCTTCAGACGTCATGCTAACCATGAAACCATCATCCTATTTTAATACTCACAACAATATTATCTCCACTTTGAAGAAAAGGAAATTGACTATTTTGGAGTTGTTCAAGGTTACATATCTAAGAAACAACAATGGGATCAACTAAAGCTCTCATCTGTGCTCAATCAGCTAGAACTAAAGAAATAAATCTTTTATCTATTCTAGTGTAGAAAAGAAAGAATAATTGATATAAAGTTCACTTTTACCATTTTCATGAAACAACCACCAAAAGACTTTTCATGGAAAAGAATTATGTCATTTAATGACACAAGGAATTACATTATTACATTATTATTACAGAGGTACAGGATGTAATAAAAGGTGAAAATCACTCATGTATGTTCCCACTCCAGTTTCACCGCTCAAAACCTCATACTCTGGTGTAAAAGAAGGATGTCATAATTCACCTAGTACACGTCAAGATTCTCTTGTTATAAAATGATACTTAAATATGATAAAGGAATTAATGATTTAAGATTTTTAATGAAATATATAAAAATAACAAACAATGAAGATATGTTAGTCATAAACCTTGTTAAATAATTATATTTGGTACATTTCTGAGAAGAGAATGAATAGGCAATTTATCTGTAAATGTAGAAAAGACAGTTTGAAGGTTTCAGATGTTATAATCCAGTTGAAGACCATGATTACTACTACAACTTACCACAACAGACCTTGGCATTGCTGGCTTAAATACCGAACAGAATTCCAGTAATCTTTTCTCATAGTATTTGCAGAGGATCATTTCTTCATGAGTCTCAAGAAAGACTGGATCATTTGGAAGAACCTTTACATTAAAAAAATTCAAATTCAGTGAATTTAACAGTTTTAAAAATGTGTTTTTCTGCTCAGATTAAATTTAGGTTATGCCTTCAACCAAAGGGAAAGTATACCATGCCCCATTTTTCTGATTGTTCTTGTGCTGTAATGAGCTATATGATGTACTATTAACCACAAAGACTTGAGGGTTGGAATCCACTACCTGTTCTGAATGAACAGCTCAGATTAGCAGTTCTCTACCTAAAAGATTTACAGTTGTGGAAACCTGATGGACAACCACCATGAACTGATACCAACTTGACAGCAGTGGGAAAATAATTACATAAAATAGCTTGGGGGAAAAAAAAATATACCATCACATAACAATTCCTCAAAATGCCAGTTGGTATATATTTCATTAAGGTATAAGCAATAATGATGGCATGTGTACATTTAAAGATTTAAGGCTAAAACGTATTAAAAAGATACAGGTAGTAGCAGAAAACCAGCAAATGTCTTAAGGATAACTGTGAGCCTTAAAATATTAACTCTTAGCTATTGCTGTGAACCTACAGAATAGATGGTTTCTACATACTATAATTGTATATTAACTAGGTGCTAATTTTGAAGACATTGCTGCATTGTATTCTAGAGCAGAAAGAGTCTATTTGGGCTCAAATCCTCATTTTACCACTTACTGACACTGGAGCACTGAGAAGTTATTTGACCTCTCTGCATCTCAAATTGTTCACCTATAAAGTGAACATAAGTTATCTTTATCATGTCTTGAGCATTTCATGAGGCCAAAACTCTGTCAATAGTGTCTGACATAAAGTATAAAAGATATCTATAAGCGAAACTCATTCAATGCCATTGAGTCATAGCTGACCCTCCTGTGAGTTTTCAGAGACTGTAAATCACACAGTAAGAGACTACCGATCTTTCATTAATGGAACAGCTGGTAGAGTGGAACTGCTTGCTTTGGACTGGCATTAGACTTCCTTACCCACTAAAGCACCAGAACTTCCTGAAAAAAAAATACACACATGTGCAGATGACATAATCCTGCTTGCTCAAACTGAGGAGGAACTGAAGCGCTTGCTACAGAAGGTGAAGGACTGCAGGCTTCAATACAGACTGAAACTAAATATCAAGAAAACAAAGATTCTCACTACTGGCAGCATCATGATAGATGGTGAAGAGACTGAGATTGTTCACAGCTTTCACTTGCTTGGCTCCACAAAAAAACACTCTTGGCACCAGCAACCAGGAAATTAAAAGACATATTGCAATGGGAAAGTCAGCTGTCAGAGACTTCTCCAAAGTACTGAAGAGCAATGATGTCAGTCTGGAAACTAAGGTGCACCTGATTCAGGCCATGGTCTTTGCAATCATTTGCTATGCATCAGAGATCTGGACAATGACTAGGGAGGATAGAAGGCAAATTGATGCCTTTGAGCTGTGGTGTTAAGAGAGTTTTGAATATACCATGAACTGCTAAGAGAACGAACAGCTTTGTCCTGGAGAGGGTGAAACCAAGCTGTTCCCTGGAGGCAAGGATTCCGAAACTCCGTCTGACATACTTTGGACCAGTCCTTGGAGAGAGGTCATTCTTGCGGGGGTGGAGGGACAGAGCAGGAAAAGATGACCCTCAATGAGGTGGATTGATTCAGTGACTGGAGTAATGGGGGTGGGTGTATCAGAGACAATGGGATTGGCATAGGATAGGGCAGGGTTTAGGACTGTTGTACATAGGGTCACTATGAGTCACAGGCAACTCGATGGCACAGAACAACAATAAATTTATATATATAAAATACCTGTTACTTGAACCATTCACCAGTAACAGTTACACATGCCAGATGAAAAAAGTCCAACTAACCTTTTTTTTAAATTGTCACAGAACTGCACTAAGGTATGAAGATGGTAATAATGGAGGGTTAGAGAAAGAAAGGAAGACCCTCACTCAACAAGATAGACACAATGGCTGTAACAATGGGCTCGAGTGTGGCTGAGATCATGAGAACAGGCCAGGACGAGGACAAGTCTGTTATTTATATAGTGACTATGAGTCATAGTCAACTTGATGGCATCCAATAAAAACAAAATCCCTAAGATATATAAGGGAATCTCTGTTGGTATGAACTCTGGTGATAAGGAGTTGTGCTGCCAACCCAAAGGCATGAAGTTTGAATTGGCAGATACTAGCCACGGTATAAAGATGGGCAATCTCCTCACCTATAATTTACATGCTCTGTAAATATGCTAGAGATTAAGTTACAAGTTACTTCTGACTGGACTATGCATAACATCTGGTGGTGTAGTCCATAGCAACTTATGCCAAGCCAAAGGCCACATCTCACTTAAGATTTTAATCCAGTGGCTTCCCAATAGAAAGATGTGCAATCTCCACCTGTTTGTTCTCCTAGCAGTCCAGGGTATACTCAACACTCTTCTCCAGCACCACAGCTCAAAGGCATCAATTCTCTTTCTATCATCCCTATTCACTGTCCAACTCTCCGACGCATAACACATAATTGCAAAGACTATAGCCTGGATCAGGCGCACTTTAGTCTCCAGCCTGACGTCGTTGCACTTCAGTACTCTTTAGAGGTCCCTCACAGCTGACTTTCCCAATGTAATTTGTCTCCTGATTTCCTGGCTGTTGTTACCAAGAGTGTGGACTTGTGGAACCAAGTAAACAAAAACTGTTAACTACCTCAATCTCTTCACCATCTATACTGATACTGCCAATTGGCCCAGTGGTCAGAATCTTTGTTTTCTTGATATTGAGCTTCAATCCATATTGAAGACTGCAGTCCTTGACATATATACATATTATTGTTGCTATGTGTCACTGAGTCACCTGCGACTCATAGTGACCCTATGTACAATAGCTCTGAATCCTGTTCCATATACTATTTTTAAAACAACAACAACAAAAAAACCCCAAAACCAAACAACAAATCTATTGCTGTACAGGGGGAACCCTAACTCAAGGTGACCCTCTATAAGGCTTCACAGCTGTAAATCTTAATGGGCTCAAACTGCTTTATCTTTCTTCAAAGAGGTCCTCAAGTGCATTCTATCAGTGACCTCTTGGTTAGCAGCCAAAAACATAACCTAATATGCCACCGGGCACCTTCACTTATAAAAGCTTTGAAGGATTGCACTGCCAATCCAAAGCTTTGTGGTTCGAGTCCACCGGGTGCTTCATAGGACAAAGATGGGCAACCTAGGGGGTGATTTATTGCCTCGGAAAACCCACTACGAGGTCAGTTCCGACTTCACGGTACTCAACACCATCATACACAAGTATACACTATATAATACAGGAGAAATTTAGTGGGGTGAAGCAGTCATAAAGATAAAAGTATGCTCAGTGACAATATATCTGAGATGCCAAGAAATTATTAAAAGGAAGCTTGTTCTATGAGGGGTGGTACTATGAAAATGATTAGGGTAATGACGGGAAGCTGTAATCGAAAGGACTAGGCTGGCAACACATGGTACAGCACTTCTTTAGGTAATAAGTTGACGCCAACCATCTGCTTTCTTGCCTTCACTCTGCTCCGTATGATTCCGGAATATACTGTTTCTAAAACAAGGATCTGATGAAGTAAATGTCTTTCTATGCTACTAAGTATAAAGCTCAAACTGCATTCTCTCTACCTACCGTCTCCAGCCACTTCTCACACACGTATTCTACTCTCACCTAAGAAACCACGAGCATGCCACAGATCCTCCTCATATTCCACTAGTGGCTCTGTTCACCTGAAATACCCTTTCCCCATCTTCTCTTACTGAATGAAGCCTTTACCGATGAGTTTCCCGCAGAGCAAGTGGTCAGCTCTCGCTTCCCATTGACGGCATCCTACTTAGTCTCTTTGGCACGTTACAAGAATTAGTTACTTCGCTGCCACTCCACTAGGCGTTGTACGCACCTGGAAAACCACTAGCCCACCTCCTGAAAATAAATACACTCGGCGCCGGGGAGGCAGGAACTACAGGGATGAAGAACTGCGTAAAGGCCCGAAGGCTCCGCAGCTTCTCCGGGTGGAGGGGTCGAGGCAGAGGAACAGCTGCCAGAGTCCTTACCTTCCCGTTCGCCACCGCTTTGCATTTAAATTTGCGATTGGCGTCGGCCCGAAGTCGTGCTATTTGCTCTTCACTGGCGAAAGTCCAGTGCCGCTTCTGGCTACTATTATGGTACATTGTGGAAGGTGAGGTCAGACGCCCGGCACCCAACGAGGAGACTACTCAGAACGATGACGTTCGCCGGCACAAGAAGCTCCTCCGGAAGCAACCAGCGGCAGATCTTCGGCGCGGGACCGATGGCGTCACGGCCACGTGACAAATCCAGTGTTGTTTCGGGAGCAAACGGGGCGGGGAACTTCCAGCTTCCGGGAGACTCAAGTGGGCAGGCTCTATGCTAAGGGACGTGCGCGTGCGCATCTTTGCCCCTCCAGGTCAAATAAAAGAAAAAGCAGCCTGGCAAACTCATGCTACCGTTTCAATTCAATATGTACACCCAGCTAATTATTCCAGAAACTGGACTTTATGAAGAAAAATGTGGCATCTGGATTGCAAGGAAATTAATCACCAATCTTTGTTACGCAAATGTATAACTAACCTTCACTGCTGAAAGTGAAGACAACTTGCTGCAAAACGTCAAAAACTATAGCCTTCAATATGGTTTAAATCTCACGATCAAGAAAACAAAAATCACACTAGACCAAAAGGCAACATCAGAATAGAGAGATAAAGGATAGTAGTTGTCAACGATTTCATTTTACTTGTATCCACAAACAGCACCTACGGTAATAGCAATCAAGAAATCAAGACATACAGCACTGGGGACATCTGTTGTCAAGGACTCCTTCAAAGTGATGAAGAGTAATGATGTCACTTTAAAGACTAAGGTACACCTGAGCCAACCCATGTTATTTTCAATTAAATCTTATGAATCTGAAAATTGGACAGTGATTAAGGATGACAAAGAAGAGTTACAGTGTTGGAGAAGAGTACTGAATATCTCTTAGAACTGACTGACAAAAGAAGAAAGATATCTCTCTTGGAGGAAGTGCAACCTGGGTGCTCCTTAGAACCAACTTAGTGTGACTCACTTTGGGCATGTTACAGGAGGGCTAGTCCTTAGGGAATCATGCTGGGAAAGATGGAGAGACAAAGAAAGGAAGAACGTCAACAAGATGGTTTGACACAGTAGCTGTATATCAGGGATTGTGGCACAGGATAAAGAAAATTTCGTATCGGTTCTTTATAGTCACTCTAAATTGTAATTGACTTTATGACACCTAATAACAACAACAGTCAGGCAGGCTTTCTGAAAGGGAATTATTTTGAAGATAAGTGACTGATGATAATAATCCATAAGGGGTAACCAGAAATGGGAGAATGGGTAAAAAGAATAGGTTCTTGAATATCACTTTCTTGAGCCACATTTAAGCCAAGAATTGGAAGAACTGTGAATGAAGTAGATGGAACATAAAGAACATTATAAAGGTGTTTAGACAAAAGTGATCATGATTATTTTAAGGAAGAACATAGTGGCCTGTATGCTTGGGGCACTATGCTGCATTTCTGTTAGTCATATGGAAAGCTGTTGATTTTTATTGTTCTCCCATTAACATGACTTTCTTTCTGTGACTTTTTCTTTCCCTATTTTTGGCAACTAAACAGTCCTGCCCTACTATTTACAGCTCTGAGGTTAGGGTGTATGGTAATTTTAGAGTTCACTCTTGCTACTGAGGGCCCTCACAATAATAAGCTGTCATATTTCTTTATGAGAGTAAACCTGCTAAATAAATTGCTAGTGGTTGTTATGTGTTGTTGAGTCTCCTGCAACTCATAGTGACCCTATGTACAATAACTCTGAACCCTGCCCTATCCTGAGCCAATCTCATTGTCTTTGACAATTGTCTTTGACCTAAGGCGCATTGCCATGGGAAAGTCTGCTGTTAGGGACCTCTCCAAAGTACTGAAGAGCAATGGTGTCTCTCTGGTGACTTAGGTGCATTTGATACAGCCCATGGTCTTCGCAATCACTTTTTATGCATCAGAGAGTCGGACAATGACCAAAGAGGATAGAAGGAGAATTGATGCCTTTGAGCTGTGGTGCTGGAGAAGAGTGTTGAGAATACCATGGACTGCTAGGAAAACAAACAGATTCATCCTGGAAAGGGTTAAACCGGGTGGCTCCTTGGAGGCAAGGATTCTGAGGCTCCGTCTAACATACTTTGGACATGTTGTGAGGAGAGACAGGTCCTTGGAGAAGGACATCATGCTTGGGAGGGTGGAGGGATGGAGCAGGAGGGCAAGGCCCTCTATGAGGTGAATTGATTCAGTGACTGGGATAATCGGGATGGGAGTGTCAGAGATGGTGCGATTGGCACAGGACAGAGCAGAGTTTAAGGCTGTTGTACATAGGGTCACTATGAGTCACAAGCGACTCGACTGCACATAACAACAACAACAACAATTCCACTTCTCTAGTCACCGAGTTAATGCATCTCATCTTGGTTCTTCTTATCCTGTGCTGTGTCCCTCCATCCTTCTAAGCATGATGTCCTTTTCTATGGACTGATTCTTCCTGACCACATGCTCAAAGTATGTCAGGTGGAGCATCAAAGTCCTTGCCTCCAGGGAGCAATTTGGTTTCATCCTCTCTTTGGTTGACCTTTTTGTTCTCCTGACAGTCCACGCTATGTTGAACACTCTTCTCCAGCACCACAGCTCAAAAGCATTGATTCTTATTCTACCATCCTTAGTCATTGCCCAGATCTCTAACTCATAGCAAGTAATTGTTAAGACCATGGCCTGGATCAGATGCACCTGACATCATTGCTCTTCAGTATTTCAGAGAAGTCCCTGACAACAAACTTTCCCCACGCAATTTGTCTTTTGATTTCCTGACTGCTGGTGCCAAGAGTGTTGATTGTGGAACCAAGCAAACTGAAGTTGTTAACATTCTCAATCTCTTCTCTGTCTATCAAGAAACTACTAAATTGCATTTAAGATCCAAAATTTGCATAAGCTTTGAAACCTTCTAGACTAAGCTGTGTCTGATCCAAGTCATGGCCTTTTCAGATATGTATTGTCCATCTGAAAGTTGGACAATGATTGCAGGAGAAGAATCAATTGCTTTAAGTTGTGGAGTGTGAAAAAAGTGCTGAATGCTCTTTTCCATGGATAACAAGCTAAAAAACAAACAAGTGTGTCTTAGAGAAAGAACGACCAAGGTGTGCTTCGGTGAGGTTTCGTCTCACATACTTTGGACATGTTGTTAGGAGGAATCGGCCCTTGAAGGATATAATACTTGGAAAGATGAAAGTTCAGCTTAGAAAATGAAGATCTTCAACAAGAGGTATTGACACAGTGACTGTAACATTGACTCAAGTGTATCAGAGATGGTGATGGTGGCACAAGAAGGACCAGGTTCAGATCTGGTATTCACAGGATCTCTTTGAGTAGTAGTCAACCCAAAGGCACATAACAACAACAACAACAACAACAACAACAGTGATTTTGATGTTTGTCGAGTGTAATCCTAAACTACTGTAAAGTCAAGTCCCAACTAATAGATACTTTATGTGTTACAGAATAAAACAAGGGTCTTTTAAGTTGTCTTGGCTATAATCTTTACAGAAATATATTACCAGACTTTTATTCCACAGAGTCAATGACTGAATTGAAATACCCAACTTTTGGTTAGTTGATAGGTACAGTCAGATTGGCCTAGACTCACAGCACATTTATGGATATCAGAACAGAACACTTCTCTATCCTACGTCATTCTCACACTCTCTCTGTGCTTAAACTCA
Organism: Elephantulus edwardii; assembly: GCF_000299155.1. Classification (NCBI taxonomy): domain Eukaryota; kingdom Metazoa; phylum Chordata; class Mammalia; order Macroscelidea; family Macroscelididae; genus Elephantulus; species Elephantulus edwardii. The sequence continues at coordinate 398,656 of NW_006399793.1, forward strand.
TTGTTGCAGTGTGTCAATCAGTCTCATTAAGGGTTTCCCTTTCTTTAGCTGACTTTTTATTTTTCCAAACTTTATGTCCTTTTCCAGGCACTGACCCTTCTAGATAGCTTTTCCTAAGTATGAGATCTTATCATCCTTACTTCAAGGGTACTCTAGTTGCATGTCTTCCAAGAAATATCCATTTATTTTTTTGGCAGTTCATAATATATTCAATACTTTTTCATCAACATCACAATTCAATAGTATTTCTTTTTTATTTTTTTAATTAATTGTCCAATTTTCTCATGCATGTGAAGTAATGGCTTCGGTGGTTTTTGTTGTTGTTGTTATGTGCCATCGAGTCGCTTGTGACTCATAGCAACCCTATGAACAACAGCCCTAAACCCTGCTCTATCCTGTGCCAATCTCACTGCCTCTGACACACCCATCCAGATTACCCCAGACACTGAGTCAATCCACCTCATAGAGAGTCCTCCCCTCCTGTGCCGTCCCTCCACCCTCCCAAGCATGTTGTCCCTCTCCACGGACCTGTCACTCCTTACAACATGTCCAAAGTATGTCAGACGAAGCTAAAGAATCCTTGCCTCCAAGGAGCAGCCTGGTATAACACTCTCCAGGATGAATCTGTTTGTTTTCTTGGCAGCCCATGGTACATTCAATACTTTTCTCCAGCACCACACCTCAAAGGCATCAGTTCTCCTTCTATACTTCCTAGTCATTGTCCAACTCTCTGATGCTTTCAGCTAAGATCCATCTAACATCAGCTACAATATCCCTAGAACCACAAACCCTTCTAAAGCCAGCCTGGACTTCTGGCAGTTGTCTGCTGATGTGCTGTTCCAGTCGTTTTTGGATAATCTTCAGTAAAATCTTGCTTGCAGCTAGAAAATCAAAAGATAAATTGCATTGAAATGCACAATTCCCTCCTCTTTGGCTTTAATTGTTGTTGCAAATATCTGAATAATAATCATGCTAACTGCTATTTCTTCTACGGACACGATCCTATCACTCACAACATTGTACTTTAGGTTGTTGTTGTTGTTGTTGTTATGTGCCATCAAGTCGTTTGCGACTCATAGCGACCCTATGTACAACAGCCCTAAACCCTGCTCTATCCTGTTTGTTTTCTTGGCAGTCCATGGTACATTCAATACTCTTCTCCAGCACCACAGCTCAAAGGTATCAATTCTCCTTCTATCCTCCATAGTCATTGTCCAACTCTCCAATGCATAACAAGTTATTGCAAAGACCATGACACCGTTGCTCTTGAGTACTTTGGAGAGGTCCCTAACAGCAGACTTTCCCATTGCAATACATTTTTTTATTTCCTGGCTGCTGGTGCCAAGAGTGTTGACCGTGGAGCCGAGCAAACTGAAGCTGTGAACAATCTCAATCTCTTCACCATCCATCCTGATGCTACAAATTGGTCCAGTGATGAGAATCTTTATCTTCTTGACATTGAGCCTCAGTCCATACTGAAGGCTGCAGTCCTTGACCCTCTGCAGTAAGTGCATGAGGTCCTCCTCAGTTTTAGCAAGCAGGGTTGTGTCATCTGCATATTACAGATTATTGATGGATCTTCCACCAATCCTGATGCCACACTTCTCCTCATAGATCCCAGCCTCTCAGATAATCTGCTCTGCATACAGGTTGAAAAGGTATGGAGATACGACACATCCCTGGCGTATACCCTTCTCAATTTTGAAGCATGCGGTGTTACCCTACTCTGTTCTGACGACTGCCTCTTGGTCCAAGTATAGGTTTCGCATTAGCACAATTAAATGTTCTGGTTTCCCATTCTTCTCAGAGTCAGCCACAGTTTGTTATGATCAACACACAAAATAATTTTAATTATGACTGCAGCACCATTTTCCCTCATTTTTCGTTTCCGGCCTGGTAGAACATATGATTGCCTGATTCATAGTGGCCCATGCCATTTCTTTTTACTAATGCCTACAATGTCAATCTTCAATCATCTCATTTCATTTTGCACCACTTGCAGTTTTCCTACATTCATACTTAGTGCATTCCATGTTCTAATTATTAGTGGTTGTTTGAAGCACTTTCTCCTCCTATTTGAGTGCTTCCCATTTGAACTCTACCTTTAATACACTATAGTTACCTGCATTTCTTCGTTGTTCAGAGAGTTTTCAAAGGCTAGGTATTTCAGAAATGGATGGAAAGTCCTGCTTCCTAGTCTGTCTTTATCTGGGAGCTCTGCTGCAATCTGTCCACCATGGGTCACCCTTTTGGCATTTCATATATCATTGGCGTAGTTTCCAGCATCACATAAACTCACATGTTACATCAATAAAGTGGACTGACACGTGCTAAACTAATAAGGGCAAACAGTAAAATAAGAGTTGTTCTTTTTTTTGCTGTTCTTGTGTGCCATCAAGTTAAATATGTCTCATAGCAACCCTATGAACAGCTGACCTGAACACTGCCCTATACTGTGCCATCCTCATAGTTTCTGACACACTCAAGCATACTGCTGAAGTAAAGGAGTTAGCAGCATGCAAATCAATCCCAAGTATAATAAATTGGCAGATACATATTGTACCTCTAACAGCACATAGTAAACACCATCAGGCATAAACTATATTATTGTTTGATTAAAAATGTTCAATTTCAGTCCATATCAGTTCATTGTTGTTTACTGCCAAGTTGGAACCATCCCATAGCTGACCCTATGGTAGAGGCAGTAAATTGCATAGGAAAAGATTGTTCATCTTTCTCCCATAGAACAGCTGGTGGATCTCAATAATATGTCTTTGGATAGGCAATGCAATTCCATACCACTAGGCCAACAGAACTCTCTCATTAATAAACAAGATCTAAATATTTATACATTCCATTTTACTTTTGATAATTTCCAATTTTCCTGGATTTACACTTCATACATTCCTTGTCCTAATTATTAATGGCTGTGTGTAGCTGTTTCATCTCAGTTTGAATCATATCACATTAATAATGAAAGCCTTTCATTGACTGAAAACTTTACTCCATCCATACCATTAAGGTAGGTTCTGCTTTGATGGCAGAGCTCTAGTGGTGTAGTGTGTAGAGTGCCGCATCTTGTAGGCTGCTTGTTTCTACTGGTTTGAACCTACATTCAGTCCCATGAGAGGAAGATGGAAAATATCCTCTTGTCAAAAATCTCTTGTTCTTGTTATGTACCATCGAGTCGCTTGTGACTTGTAAGCAACCCTATGTACAACAGCCCTGCTCTATCCTGTGCCAATCTTATTGTCTCTGACACACCTTCCCCCTTTAACCCAGTCACTGAATCCAAATCTACAGCCTAAAAATCTGATGAACTGTTATTATGAGTCAGAACTGACTCATACCTATGAAAATGAGTGAACACTTTGAGGGGTCAGTTCTTCCCCAATAGTGTTTTGAGAGCCTTCCAAATCTGAGGGCCTCATTGTACAGTAGTATATCAGACAATGTTCTACTCATATGATTATCAAGGACTCGTTATTTCAGAAGTGGATGACCAATCCTTCTTCTTAGTTGTTCTTAGTCTGGAAGCTCCACAGAAATCTGTCTATCACCCTGTTAGTATTTGAAATACCTGCATAGCTTCCTGTATCACAGCAATATGGAAGTCACCACAGTATGACAACTGATAGACAAGGATGGTGACATATGAGACAATCAGATCTGAAAAGCCTGAGTAATTAGAAAAAGGTGACAGGGTAATGCAAACTCTGCTTTCTATTAGTATGTTTTTGTAAGCATGCTTAATAAAGGGAGAACTTGCTTTTGGTTGGTTGGTTCTTTTGTTTTTGACAGGTACAAGTTTTAGTATCAAATGCTACTAGAATATGAGTACCACAAGTAGATGGCTTTGGCAAACAGAAATTTACATATACAGTTTATTATTGTTGCTGTTGTATCCATTCAAGTTGGAGCTAACCCACAGCTGACCCTTCAGCAGGTTTTCAGAGGCAGTTATTCACACAGGAGGAGATTTCTCATCCCTTTCCCAAAGAGCAGCTGGTGGATTAGAACCGTGTACCATCAAGATTAAAACTCAGCTTCTTCCCATTAGTAAAAGTGCCAACTTTTGAGTTTTCTCTCTCTGTTGACTCTGGAAGAGGTTCCTTAAATCGCCTTTCATCTTCTTTTTTCTTGGCTCCTTGGTGATCTTCACGCAGCATGACATCTCACATCTCCATCTCTCCTTACTTGCTTGGTTGCTTGCTAATTTACTCAGAGACCTCAAAAGAGATTGATTTAAAACCTCTGGTGACATAGTTGTAAGGAGTTGCACTGTCAACCCAAAGGTAAATGGTTTGAATCCATCAATTGCTGTACAGGAAAAAGATAAGCAATCTCCTCTTCCATGATTAAAATCTGCTGTAAGGTCAGCTATATTGATTACAACTCTACGGTATACAACAACATCCTATTAACGAAGCAAAAAAAAAAAAAAATTAACCACAAATAACCAAACACAAAAACCAACAACAAACAAAACAACCCAAAAAACAGATTTCTTAATGGCTTGACCAAATAAGTTAGACATGATGAGGATGACACAAAGAGGAAATGTTTCTGATTTGTTGTTCAGAGGGTCACTATGAATTTTACTTGATAGGTGACACCTAACAACAACAAAACAATTTGATCTCAGCAAAATCCAGAAAATACCAGAAAAAATATTTTTATGTTTAATCGTTTCGGCAAAGGTCTCTAACCATGTGGATCATAATACATTATGGCTAACACTGAGAAGAATGGGAATGCCACACATTGAATTATACTCATATAAGACCTGTACCTAGACCAAGAAGCTGTTGTCTGAACAGAGTAAGGGGACACTTAGTGGTTTAAGATCCAGAAAAATGTGTGTCTTTGGGTGTGCATAGGGACTTGATTCTTAGAAGTTCCCATTCATCTATTTTATCCTCTCCCAGGAGTCCAGAATGAAGGCTGCATAATGGAGTGGACTTGAGAGGAGGGATTGTATAACAATGAAAGAATTTTTCTTTTACTTTTCGGAGAGAAGAGCGATCTGAGGGTGAGGGGTGGTCAGAGAGAAAAGTACAATGAATGAATGGAATCCAAAGTCTCTGTAAACTTTCATTCAAATGAATAATAATTTAAAAAAGAAAAGGGAAAAAAAGAGTGTGAGGGATGTATTTTTCTCCATACCTATTCAACCTGTATGCTGAGAAAATAATTTGAGAAGCTGGGCTCTGTGAAGAAGAATGTAGCATTAGAATTGAAGGGAGACTCATCAACAATCAGCACTATGCAGATATTACATCCTTGCATGTAGCAAGTAAGGAAGACTTAAAACATTTGCTAAAGAAGAGCAAAGATTATAGCCTTCAGTATAAATTAAACTTCAACGTCAAGAAGACAAAATTCCTCAGCACTGGGCTGATAAGCAACATCGTGATAGAGGGAGAAATGATTGAAATTGTCAAATATTGGTCCTACTGGGATCCACAATCAACACCCTTAGCACAACAGCCAAAAATCAAAAGATGTGTTGCAGTGGGAAAATCTGTTGTCAGGAATCTTTCCAATATACTGCATAACAAACATGTTACTTAAAGACTAAGGTGCACCTGCTTCAGGCCTTGGCCTTTTCTATCTATCACTTGCTATGCATATGATCCTTGAACAACGAATAAGTGAGACAGAAGAAGAATGCCTTTTAATTGTGATTTTGGAGAAGTGTACTGAATATCCCACGGACTGCCAAAAATCCAGACATATTTGGGAGAAAGGGCAACAAAAGTGCTTCTTGGAGAAAGATATGATGAAGCTTTGCCTATTCTTTAGAAAGAGACATCATACTTGGAAAGTGGAAGGTCAGCAGAGGAGAAGAAAACCTTAATGAGATGTAGACACAGATATAGAAGCAATTGCTTTGAGTTTATCAGAGATGATGAGGCAACAAAAGATAGGAGAGAGTTCAGATCTGTTGTCCATAGGGCCACTATGAGTAGTCCTCAAATTAAAGGCACAGAAAACAACAACAATGGGTTGAGAACGGTTTTGTGTTGTTTGTTTTTTTTGTGTGTGTTTTTTTTTTTTAATTTTAATGAAAGTTTATGACTTAGGGTTTCCAGTCATTCATTGTTGCACTTTTCTCCCTACCCACTCCCCTTCCCCTCTTGTTTTTGTTTTATGAAGAATGTGATGCCATTCCTCTTTATGAAGGAGAATGGGGTATTAGAATAAGAGAAGGACTCATCAAAAACTTCGATTATGCACATGACACAACTTTGCTTGCAGAAAGTGAGGAGGACTTGAAGTGTTTGCTGTAAAAGATCAAGTACTACAGCCTTCATTACATCTTAACATTAAGAAAACAAAAAAATCTTCACCACAGAGTCTATAGGCAACATCATGATAGATGGAGAAAAGATAGAAATTGTTAATGATTTCATATTACTTTAATGCATAATCAACAATCTTGGTATCAGCAGTCAGAAAAAATAAAAGACTTATTGCACTGGGAAATTCTATAGTCAGAGACCTCTCCAAAGTGATGAAGACCAAGGATGTCAGTTTAAAGACAGAGATGTATCTTATCTAAGTCATAATATTCTCAATTACTTGCTATACATCTTAGAGTTGGACAATGAATAAAGAGGATAGAAGAAAAAGTAATGACTTTAACTTGTGATACTGGAGTAGGGTACTAAATATCCCATGGAATTCCAAGAGAAGGAACATATATCTTGGAGAGAATACAGCCAGGATGATCCTTAAAGGGAAGGATGTTACAATTTTGTCTCACATATTTTGGGCATGTTGTTAGAGAATTCACTCCTTGGGACTGCTGGGAAATGTGAAGGGGTGTAACACAGGAGGGGAAGACCCTCAAAGAGATGTATTTATATAATGACTGTAACAATGGACCTTTAATGTGACAGAAATGATGAGGATGACACAGGAAAGGGCAAAGTTGAGATCTTATGTTCTTAGGGTTGCTAAGAGTCATACTCAATAGCACCGAACAACCACAACAGTAACTATGACTTGATAATCATTGGTGTGTTTTTACGTGCTGTCAGATTGGAACTGACTTACAGCTGACCCTCTAATAGGTTTTCAGAGACTATAAATCACACAGAGGATTATATATATCTTTCCCCTGTGGTGTATTCAAACTCTCTCTCTTTGAGAGAGCAAGCTTACTACTAAGCCTCTAGAGCCCCCTTACTATATACATATCAGGTTATGATTTACAATACATTTTTGTGGGGACACAATTCAATCCACAGGAGGAAATTTGAAGACGATATTTGTAGCATCATTCGTTGTTGTTGTTGTTATTAAGTGCCGTCGAGTCACAGACTAGCAAAAGAGATAAAGACTCTTAAGGAGAGAGATGAATTGACACAGTGATTGCACCTTAAGCTTGAGGATGGCAGAGATTATGAGGATGGTGAAGGATAGGACAAGGTTTCTATCTGCTGTTGATAGAGTTACTATGAATTGTAGCTGACTTAACATCTAAAAACAACAAAACTTCTAAAGTACAGTTATCATCAATCATCTATTTGGTGGCCTAGTAATAACAAACTGTGCTGTAACACTGAAGGCACACAGTTCAAATCCACTAGCTATTCAGGATAGGCAATCTCCTCCTGTGCAATTAAGTGCCTCTGAAAACCTGCCTAGGATTAGCTATCTGTCAGTTCTGACTTGAAAGCACACAACAACCACCACCAGGGCTTTACCTAAATTACTCTTTTGGCCTAGTGGCAAGAAGCTGTGCTACAATACCAAAGGCACGTAGTTTGAGGCCACCATGGAAGAAGGATGGGCAATCTCCTCCCGAGCAATTTATTGCCTCTGAAAACCCGCTGGAAGGTCAACTATGGGTCGTCTCTGACTCTGTGGTACACCACAACAACACAATAAGATAGGTGGTTACAAAAATCCTAACTTTTGAGTTCATATATGATTCTTTCTTATTAAACTCAGTAGACTGGATGCTGCATCAATATACCTGCCGGAGGTGGCATCCTGTTGTTCAGCCGATTGAATACTAATTTGTTTATGGTGCTATTTCTACAGAGAAAAGCAAAATAAGAATTTAAAACTTGTGATCTTTTCCTATTTCCTTTTCTGCTAATAATTAAAACATGACAAGTGTTTCTTCCTACTATTATTACTTTCAGTATATTTGATTCATAGAAAACTCAACATGCAGATTATTGTTGTTGTTAGGTGCTGTCAGGTTGACTATGACTCATCATAACCTTATGAACAGCAGATCTGAACCTTGCCCTATCCTGTGGCATCATCATCACAATCTCTGTCATGCTCAGGTTCATTGTTGCAGTCGCTGTCTCAATCCATCTCATTGAGGGTCTTCTTCTTTCTCATCGATCCTCCACCCCTCCCAGTACAAAACATTAACAAGCATCAGTAAATGGTCAGGTGCCATCTATTGGTCCATAGAAATGCTCTTTTACTATGTAGGGAACACACCAAAGCTCCAGGACAATCTTTCCTCTTCTTTAGACTCTACCCTAGTGATCCTAAATGTTTTAGAGAAAACAATAGTCACAGGCCAAACTATGAATTGTAAAAGTAAATAAGGAAAAGGATAAAAGAATTGCTTATTTATGCATATAGAAAAAAACCAACTTTGTAGTTTGAGAAAACATTTTATTAACTTGTGTGCTGTCAAATTGGAATTGACTCCTATCTTACCTTCTAATGAGTTTTCAGAGGCAGTAAATTGTGTAGGAGGAGACTGCCCATCCTGCTCCTGTGGATTGAAATCATGTACCTTGAGGTCAAATGTGGCTGACTCTACTCCGCAGTCTTCAGGCCTGCCTTTAATTGTTTTTGGTGAAGCATTCCTCTAGATCATATAACCCTGGTATGTCCACTTGCTGTACAGAGGTAAGTTGTGGTTGGTGTGAAGCTGAACACTGTGACACTGATGAATCAAATGCAAGAATAGCTTCCCATCCATGGTGGACAGTGTTTGGTGGAGCTCCCCAACTAAAAAAAAGCTTGGAAGCAAAAGTGGCATCCACTTTCATAACAGCCTGCCTCTGGAAACCCTATGAATGGGTAGAAAGGATGAAATTTATACAGTTGTCCAGATCTTTCGTTCTTAGGGTCGCTATGAGTCACCTACGACTTGACGCCACTTAACAACAACAACAAAAACAACAACAACCACCACCACCACCACCACCACCTTGAGGATTGCAGCACATGATCTTACGATTAGGCCACCAGAGCTCCTTTTTATTAAGTAGTATGATGAATTTATACACTCAAAAAACCACTCATGTACATATAATTTCCTATTTAAGGTGCTAAGGGGAAGTGGAAGGGAGAAAACTATATCTACATTTGTTGTTGTTTTTGTTATGTGCCATCGAGTCGTTTGTGACTCATAGAAACCCTATGTACAACAGCCATAAACCGTGCTCTATCCTATGCCAATCACATTGCCTCTGACACACCCATCCCGATTACTCCAGTCACTGAATCAATCCACCTCATAGACGGTCTT
>NW_006399793.1:410906-411671 GCF_000299155.1 Elephantulus edwardii
CATAGGGTTTTCAGAGGCCTACCATTTCAGAAGTGGGTGGCCAATCCTTCTTCCTAGTCAGATTAAGTCAGACTATCTACATTTACAAAAGAAAAAAGAAAAGAACTCTGGTTTCAAAGTGGCTCAGATGCTAAAAGGAAGGTCGACATTTGGAATCTACCAGTCACTTCATGGTGAAAAATGTGTCGATGAACTTCCATACAAGCCTTGGAAGTCTTGCAGGAGTTCTACTGTCTTCTATGGATTCACTATGTGTTAGAATCAACTGCACAGCAATCAAGATGCAAGCCTCCTTTCCCCAAAATATAATATCCTTCTTACTCTAAAATCTGACCTGAAACAGTAGTCCTTTTTCTACTCATTTGGATATTTAATATTTTAAATGTAGTTTCACAATGAGTTTGCAAATAAATTGAAAGTTCCTTGTAATTTTATTTAGAACACACAATTAGCATTGTTTTTAAAATGCTTTCCCTGTTTTCTCCCTGGTTGCCAAGTTGCCTTTTTAACATATCTTTAGGACAAAACAAAAACAACAGTTACCTTCAATTAATACTGAGTTTCTCCAAAGCAAAGTATGACTAAAGGAAAAGAACTAAAACCTAAAAGGAGCATTGTAAAATTATGCTTAATCTAAATATAAACGCAGTTTGAAACATTTTTTTTCTCTTGTAAAGGAAAAGATATTGTTGTTGTTATGTGCCGTTGACCCTATGTACAACAGCCCTAAACCCTGCTCTACCCTGTGCCAATCTCACTGCTTCT
>NW_006399793.1:412440-413382 GCF_000299155.1 Elephantulus edwardii
CATGTCATTTATAGTCTTCCTCTCTTTCACTGACCCTCCACCTTTCCGAGAATAATGTCTTTTCCTGATGACTAGTCCCTCTTAACAACATGCCCAAATTATATGAGATAAAATTTCTCCATCCTTGCCTATCAGGAGTAGCTTATTTGCCTTTTCTCCAAGACTTATTTTTTTTTTATTCTTTTGGCAGTCCATATGATATTCAGTACTGTGGTGTTACTGGTTTTTTGTTCAAAATAGCTTCCCTACCCTTTGACTTTGCTATGTGGATGGGCAGAAATATGTGAATTGGGGGTGTTAGCCTATCCACAAGGGAATTGACTAGTCTCTCCATTAAATTGAGCTGATCCAGCAGTAGAATTTGAAACTCTCACCACCAGCAAAGAAGCAAGAGAATGTAACACATACTTAGGGGCCAGAGACTGCTGTGCCAACTAGACCAGGGCCTTTGGGAGTAGTAGCCATAACAGTTAGCAGTAGAGAACCAGAGACTTGACATAAAATAGAGCTGACTTTGCAACTGCTATGCCATAGATTTGGGGCTAAGAATCTTTTCTCCAAGGCTGTTGGAGAGCTAGGGGGTAAGAAGAATAATTGGCAAGACTAAGAGCTGAAAGCCATGAGGCTGAAAGAGGAGCTTAGGTGCCTGTGAGCACAATTTAGAAGATGTACTGATGAAATGATTGTATTCTGCTTCTAACCTGAATTGTAACCTTTTGGCTTCTCTAATATGATTCTGCGTAGTCTATGAGCCATTGCAGTGGATTTTGGACCCCATAAAGTAATAAAATTGGTGTCAGAATGGGCGACATGTCTAACCTCATAGAAATTGGTTTTGTGTTGTTAATGTAGTTGACTGGGACAATTTCCCTTTGTGAAGTTTGTAAAGGTCATATATGTTTATCCCCACATGAACCTTGCTCTCTTAACAAGTACAATTCA
>NW_006399793.1:415627-416470 GCF_000299155.1 Elephantulus edwardii
ATATGTCACCAAAGAAAACATTCAGATGGCGAACAAACTCATGAAGAGATGTTTAAAATCCCTAGCTCTAAGAGAGATGTCAACCAAAACTATAACGTATAACATCAGTAAGAATTGCAAAACTCAACAGAGTAACAAACAACAAATACTGGTGAAGTTGTGGAGAAATTGAGACTCTTATCTACTGCTGGTGGGAGTGTTAAAAGGTGCAACCGCTCTGGAAGGCTATGACACTTTCTGAAAATGTTGGAAATGGAAATACCACTTGACCTAGCACCTTAAGTTTTGAACTAAAATCACGGCACCTCTATACTTTGGAAAGGTCCTTGACAGCTGTCTTTTCCAAGGGAATAAGTACATCTACTGATTTCTTGACTGTTTCTACCAAAGGTGTTGATTATAGATTCAAGTAAGATGAAATTGTTGACAACTTCAATCTTTTCTCCATCTATCATGTTGGTGCCTATTGGTCAAATTGTGAGAAATTTTTGTTTTCTTGATGTTGCTATATAATTCACACTGAAGGTGTCAGTATTTGACCTACTGCAGCAAGTGTTTTAAGTGCTCCCTTCTTTCAGAGCTGTGACATCTACATAACTCAGGTGTTGATGACTCTTCCTCTAGTTCAGCTTCTCAAATGTTTTGTGCAGTGATATTGTTGTCATTACATTGATCTTGATTGAAAGCTGGAAATAAAAGAAACATATTTTATTGACTAATTAAGACAGAGCATATGGTTTTCAGAGGCCTGCTATTTCAGAAGTGGGTGGCCAATCCTAAGGCCCCAGGAATAGATGGTATACCAATTGAAGTATTTCAGATAACAGATGTTGCCCTGGATGT
>NW_006399793.1:417875-420390 GCF_000299155.1 Elephantulus edwardii
AACAACAACAACAACAACAATTAAGACAGACTAGGAAGAAGGATTGACCATCCACTTCTAAAATAGAAGAACTGTGAAAACCCTATGTACAACACTCCAGGTATCAGCAGATGAATTGTATTGGGAATGTCTGCTGTCAGAGACCTCTCCAAGGTACTGAAGAGCAACAATGTCAGTCTGGAGACTAAGGTGCTCCTGATACAGGCCTTGGTCTTTGAAATTACTTGTTATGCATCAGAAAACTGGGAAATCACTAGAGATGATAGAAGGTGAATTGATGCCTTTGAGCTGTAGTGCTGGAGAAGAGCATTGAATATACCATCGACTGCTAGTACAATCTAGTTCATCCTGGAGAGGGTGAAGTCAGGCTGCTCCTTGGAGGCAAGGATTCTGAGGCTTCGTTTGACATAATTTGGACATATTGTAAAGTGGAATCAGTCCTTGGAGAGGGACATTATGCTTAGAGGGGGGTGAAGGGACAGCGCAGGAAAAGAAGACCCTCAATGAGGTGGATTGATTCAGTGACTAGGGTAATGGGGATAGGCGTGTCGGAGAAAATAAGATTGGCGAGGATAGAGCAGAGTTTAGGACTGTTTTAAATGGGGTTGCTGTAAGTCACAGATGACTCAATGGCACATAACAGCAACAACAACAACAATAACAACAACATGAAAAGACACTATTTTGTATGAATCATAAAGTCATAATAAATTGTGGATAATATTGTGAAGAATGAGAATTATAGTGCATTTAGCTGTACCCTTGTGGAACCTGTACCTAGACCAAGAAGCAGTTGTGTAAACAGAACAAGGGAGCACTGTGTGATTTAAAATCAGAAAAATTGCTATTCAAGATTGTGTCTTTTGACCATCCTTAGTCAATCTTCATTTTGAGCAAATTGTATAAGAAGTTGGACTATATGAAGAATAAGGCAGTGTAAGGTTGTAAGAAGATTCATTAATTGCCTTAGACATATAGATGAAACTGCAACAAGCAAGAAAGCAATTTGATGTTTGCTGCTCTGTTAAATTTTGCTACTCTTACTGGAGTGAGATGATATCTCAAATTTTTTTTTATTTGCATCTCTCTTAGAGCTAGGGATGTTGAACACTTCTTCATATGTTTGTTTGCCATCGAATGTCTTCTTTGGTGAAGTGTCTGTCCATATCCTGTGTCCATTTTTCAATTGGGTTACTTACCTTTATTGTGTTGTGGTGCTCGAGTATTTTATAAATTCTAGATATAAGTCCCTTATCTGACATGTCATTACCAACTATTTTTTCCCAATTTGTGGGTTCCTTTTTACTCTGTTGGAGAAGTTTTTAGATGTGCATAGGAATTTGATTCTTAGAAGGTCCCATTCATCTATTTTATCCTCTCCTTGTTGTAGATTTTTCAGGATGCTTGGAAGACTGTTCATGTTGTGGATTAGGGCTTCTAGAGTTCTTCCAAGCTTTTATTTAATGAAGTTTATAGTCCTTGGTTTTAGTCTTGGGTCCATGATCCATTTTGAGTTGCCTTTTGTGTATAGAGTGAGGTGTGGATCTTGCTTGAGTATTTTTGCAAATAGTTTTCCAATTTTGTCAGCACCATTTGTTAAAAAGGCTCTCGTTTGTCCACTTAACTGATTTCATATCTTTGTCAAAAATCAATTGACCAACAGTAGATGGGCTGATTTCTGGATTCTCTATTCTATTCCATTTATCTATGTGTCTGTCATTATTCCAGTACTATGCTGTCTTGACCACCATGACAGTGTAGTAGGATTTGAAATTAGGGAGTGAGATGCCTCCTACTTTGTTTCTCTTTTTAAGGAGTCCTTTGTTTTTCAGGGTCTCTTTCCATTCCATATGAAATTGGACATTGCCTTTTCCATTTCATTGAAGAATGGAATTGGTATTTGTACTAGGATTGCATTGAACATGTAAATTGCCTTTGATAGTATTGTAATTTTCACAATATTGAGTTTTCCTATTCATGAACAAGGTGTATTCTCCTATTTCACCAGGTCTCTTTTCTGTTTCATGTAGTAATGTTTTATAATATTATTTGAATAGGTCTTTTTTGTTTCTGGTTAGGTTTACTCCCAAGTACTTAATCTTGTGATTAGCTATTGTGAAGGGTACTGTTTTTCTTAGCTTATGGAACCCTTATTCACTGTTGGTGGGAATGTAAAACAGTACAACTACTATGAAAGGCTGTATGGTGCTCTCTCAAAAAGTTGCAAATAGAAATACTTTTTGACCCAGCAATTCCACTACTGGGAATATACCCTAAAGAAACCATAACTGCCAGGCAGATATATGTACACCCATGTTTATTGTGGCTTTGCTCAAAATAGCGAAGAGTTTTGCTAACATCCTAAGCGCCTGTCAACAAACGAATGGATAGAGAAGCTCTGGTAAATTCACCCGGTGGAATATTCTGCTGCATTGAAATACAAGGAACTCATGCGCACCGGGGGAAGTCACCTCAGATAATAGCGAAGAGGCATCTTTCAGGTGCACAGAAAAAC
>NW_006399793.1:438822-441569 GCF_000299155.1 Elephantulus edwardii
GAACCAACACATAGGTGACCCTCTGGTGGGTTTTCAGAGGCAATTAATTGTACAGGAGAGTGTCCATCCTTTTCCAGAGGAGCAACTGGTGTATTAAAGCCCAAGGCCTTTGGGATTTCAGTGCAGTTTCTTGCTGCTAAACTCCCAGTGCTCCCTTTACCTCTTTTGTTGTTAAATGCAATCAAAGGCTTGTGATTCATAACAACCCTATGTACAACAGCTCTGAAGCCTGCCCGATTCAGAGCCAGGCTCACTGACTCTGACACACCTACCCACTTTGCTCCAGTTGCTCTATCAATCCATCTCATTCAGGCTCTTCCTCTCTTGTGCTGTCCATCCACCCTTCTGGGCATGACATCCTTCTCCAAGGACTGGTCCCTGCTGGCCATGTGTCCAAAGTATGTTAGGCAGAGCTTCAACATCATAGCCTCCAAGGAGAAACTTGATTTCTCAAAAAGACAGACTTATTTGTTTTCTTGACAGTCCATGGCATGTTTAAGACTCTTCTCTGATACCACAACTCAAAGGCTTTTCTGTTGTCTGTACTCATTGTCCAGCTCTCTGATGAATAGTAAGTAATTGTGAAGAGCATAGCCTGGATCAGGTGCACCGTCATCTCTAGACTGACATCATTGCTTCTCAGTACTTTAAAGAAGTCCCTGACAGCAGATTTTTCCTAGTGCAATTGGTCTTTTGATTTCCTGACTGGTGGTGCTAAGAGTGTTGATTATGGAGCTGAGCAAGCTGAAATTCTTAATAACCTTAATCTCTATCTATCATGGTGCTGCCAATTGGCCCAGTGGTGAAAAATCTTTGTTTTCTTGATGTTGAGCTTCTGCAGCAAGCGCGTTAGGTTTCCCTCAGTTTCAGCAAGCAAGGTTGTGTCATTTACCTAACCTAGGTTTTTGATGAGTCTTCCTCCAATTCTGATGCCACATTCTTCCTCATAAAGCCTATCCTCCTGAATGATATATCAATTGAAAAGGTATGGAGACAAGACTCATCCTGACACACTCCATTCCTGATTTTGAACCACGCAGTGCTTCCTTGCTATGTTCTGAGGACTATTTAATTCTCTGAATCTAGGTTTCTCAGGAGCACAATCAAGTGTTCTGGGATTCCTATTCTCCTCTAAGTTAGCCACAGTTAGTTCTGATCCACACAGTGGATCAATGAAACAATGATAGAAAGTCTTCCAGTATGTTTTGCTTTCTGCCAAGCTCTATCTGTCATTGGTGATAATGTCTTTAGTGCCACAACCTCTTCTAAACCCAGCTTGTATTTCTGGCATTCCTCTTTTGATGTTCTTCCAATCATTTTTGTATAATATTCAGCGGGTTTTTGCTTGCGTGTGTTATTAGGGATATTGTTTGATAATTTCCACACTCTGTTGGGTGAGCTTTTTTGGAGTGGGAATAAATATAGACTTCTCAGTCAGTTGGCCAGATAGTTGTCTTTCAGATTTCTTGGCACAACCTGGTGAGCATGTCCAGGGCAGCGTCTGTTTGTTGAAATATGTCAACAGATCTTCCATCAAATACTGATTTTTGGCAAAGTCCTTCAGACCAGCCTAAACTTCTCCTTCCATCTCCATTGTCTCTTTATCATATGTTATTTCATTAAATTCTTCTGTGTCAACCAATTCTTTCTGGTACAGTGACTCTGTATACTCCTTCCATCTTCTTTTAATGCTTCCTGGATCATTCAATATTCTGCCCATAGCATTCTTAAGTATTGCAACTTGTGGCTTGGATTTATTCTTTAGTTCCTTTAGCTTAAGAAATGTCAAATGAGTACAGCCCTTTTGATTTTCCAGCTCCAGCTCCTTGTACCTTTCATTATAAGACTTTATCTTCTCGAGCTGCCCTTTGAAATATTCTATTCAGCTCCTTAACTTCTTGATTTCTTCCCTTTGCTTTGGTTTCTTAGAGCTCTACTGTAATATTCAGAGAATCCTTTGACATCCATTTTGGTTTTTTCTTCTTCCTCTGTCTCTGTAATGACCTTTGCATTCTTCATGAATGATATTCTTGTATGTGTATGGATATTATTCTGTCAATTACATCCTTGTATTTCAAGATGATTCTAGAAATGGCCATTTTAACTATGGAAGCACCCTCATTTTTTTCTCATCTTTTCACCTCCAGCATAGTAGATCATATCGGTGATTAAAAATGTCCAATGCCAATCCATTTCATTTCATCAATATCCAATATGTCAATATTTATGTGTTCCAATTCTTTCTTAATGATGTACAGTTTTTTTTTTTGCATTCATGCTTCTCACACTCCAAGTTCCAATAATTAGTTTTAGCTTAATTGTTCCTCTACCTTCTTTTTTTCCCCCAAATTCGAGGGCTCAACCTCAGTCTCATTTGCCATATCTGTTATTCTACTCTAAGTGTGCTTTGGTTTATATAGTGTTTTCAAAGTCCTGTTATATTTCAGAAGTGAATGGCCAATCATTCTTTCTAATCTGTCTTAATTTGGATGCCTAGCTTTGAACAATATCTTATAGACAAGTGTTTTACTGAAAGGAGCAGATGAAAGA
Source organism: Elephantulus edwardii (assembly GCF_000299155.1). Lineage (NCBI taxonomy): Eukaryota > Metazoa > Chordata > Mammalia > Macroscelidea > Macroscelididae > Elephantulus > Elephantulus edwardii. Next base: position 441,373 of record NW_006399793.1, read on the forward strand.
CACACTCCTTACAGAGATAACCAATACATTCAGTGTCCCCCCTACCCCTCATGTGTGTCTTGCCCCTGCCATTTCACTGCTACATCAGTCTCTCACACTGATTTATCTCTCATGTTTGTTTTTTTTTCTATATTTTATTAATTTTCATAAACATTTACAGAGATTTTGGGTTTCCATTCATTCATTGTTGCACTATT
>NW_006399793.1:444972-454003 GCF_000299155.1 Elephantulus edwardii
TATGCAGCAGCACCCTGTGTGCTAAGGGTCACACAGGTGTGGGCTGCAGGGGGTCCCACAGTGTCTGGCAGTCTTCGCTCCTCTGGAGTTCTGCGGCAGGTGGCTGGCTGCTGCTCTTCCCGGGTCTCTTCCGGGTCCCTCTCGCGGCGTTCCCCCGGTCTGGTGGGTGGCCACGTGCGTTCCCCCCCGGCGGGCAGCGGGGTGCGTTCCCCTGGCTGGCAGCGGCGTTCCCGGTCTGCCTCAGGACTGTCGTCTTGTGGGTACTAACCTCTGCTCTTCTTTTTCAGCATATGGTTGTCACAATACTATAATTTCCACGGTGAGGGCCATATCTTCTTTAGATATGACATGCTGGTGGTGGTTATTTTCTCTGAGGGCTGCAATCCTGAGGGCCCAATGCAGATCTGGGAATGAATGTCCTATTTTTGCCTAGGATGCCTGATTGTTAACAAAGCTGGTGGGCTTCTCAAAAATGGGCTTAGTTTATGGTGGAGAGAAGAAAGTGGTCTCAGATTCCTGTTGTGTGGGAAGCACCTAACAACAATAACAACAACAAACAATAATAACAACTCTTCCTTGTCCATTACTCAACTTTCACATTAATATTTTGTTGTTGAGTTGAGCATGACCCATAGTGATCCTATGAACAAAAGGCGTAAAGCCTTTCTATAGTTATTGTTGTTTCTAAAAGTTTACTGAGTTCCAGAGGCATGTTGTTTAGAAAGTAGATGTCACTCCTGCTTCCAAACCTGTCTTAAACTGGGAGCTCCATCAAACACTGTCCACCCTAGGTAACCTTTACGGCATTTGACACCCCAATGGCACAAGGTTCATCATCGCAGCAACTCCAGGTTACCTCTTTACAACAAATTGACAGAAGAGTGCAGTATCACTTAGAAGAATATTCCCCCAGAATATAATAACAGTTGGCTTTTAAATACAAAGGCCCTCCCTCAGATCTTGTTGACTTTAAAAATACGGAATGCTTCACAAATTTGCATGTCACCCTTGCTCAAGGGCCATGCTAATCTTCTCTGAATTGTTTCAATTTTAGTGTATGTGCTGCTGAAGGGAGACCAAATAATTTGCGAAGATGGACTATATAAAGAAAAATGTAGCATCAGGACTGGAGGAAGAATTGTTGATAGTCTGTGTTATGCAGATGACACAACTGCCCACAGAATGCATATGAGACAACTAAAAGAAAAAAACCCCACAAAAAGCAAAAACTGCAACAAACAACCATGCTTTTGATTAGGTTGTACCTTAGTTTACAAAGTAACATATTTTAACATTTTAAGGAATTAATTTTCAACAAATTGTCCAATGCAATACATCATTTGATTTCTTCACCATTTGATAGTTGCTTTCATACATATTGTCAATCCAAATAAAATGTAATCCTTAACATTTCAATCTTTTATTTTAACATATTGAGATGTTATCTATACTGAAGTCTGTATGGTCATTTACTTTCTTCACTAAGAATTAAAATATAAACTTGAGTAAAGCCTTCCAACAATGCTTAATAAAGTGGAGAGACAGTAAAGTAAAAGAAGATCCTCAATGAGATATTTGGACACAGTGTCTATAGTAACACACGTAAGCATTATTGTTGTTATGTGCCATTGAGTTGTCTTTGACTAATAGTGACTGTATGTATATATAATAGCTGTGAACCATGCCCTATGTTGAATCAATCTCATCATCTCCGACACACCTACTCCCATTACCCCAGTCACTGAGTCAATCTGTCTTATCCAGGATCTTCTCCTCCTGCGCTGTCCTTCCATCATTCTAAGCATGATGTCCTTCTCCAAGCACTGATCCCTTTTGGCAACATGCACAAAGTATGCTAGATAAAGCTTCAAAATCCTTGCCTCCAAGGAGGAGCACGATTTCATCCTTTCCAAGACAGAACTGTTTGTTCTCTTAGCAGTCTATGGTATGTATGTTTAACGCTCTTCCCCAACACCACAATTCAAAAACATTGATTCTTCTTCTTTGATCCTTAGTCACTGCCCAGGTCTCTAAAGCATAGCAAGTAATTATGAAGACCATGGCCTGGATCAGGCACCCTTTAATCTCCAGACTGACATCTTTGCTCTTCAGTACTCTGATATTCTGGTTCCTGCTGGAAGATTTTACCAGTATAACTCATCTTTTGATTTCTTAACTGCTGGTGCCAAGAATGCTGATTGTAGAACCAAACAAGGGGAAGCTGTTAACAGTCTCAATCTCTTCCCTGTCTATAATGATTCTGCAAATTGGACCAATGGTGAGAACCTTTATTTCTTTGGTTTTGAGCTTCAATCCAAATTGAAGCCATCAGTACTTGGCATTCTGTAGAAAATTCCTCTGGTCCTTCACAGTTTCAGCAAGCAAGACTGTGTCATATACGTAACACAGGTTGTTGATGAGTCTTTTTTTAATCCTGACACTACATTCCTCTTCATAAAGTCCAGAGTAGTGAATGATCTGTTCTGCATATGGATTGAAAAGGTATAGAGATAGGGATGTATCCCTGATGCACAGTAGGCATTGAAGAAATTAAATGGATTGGCATAGGACATTTTGAATCAGACAATCATATTACCTAACCTGTTGCTATTGTTATGTACTCTTGAGTTGCGTACTGCAATGGGAATTAAAAGTAGGGGGGAAATGAAGTCGCATTCCTAGTTTAAAAGGCCATTTCTAGATCAATCTTGAAATACAATGTTGTGAGTTACAGAATAATATCTATATGCATAAAAAGAAGACCTGTTAATACCACTATCATTCAAATATATTCAAAGAGAAGACAAAGAGGAAGAAATAGATGACTTCTACTAACTTTTCCAGTCAGGAATCAATTGAAAATGCAAGCAAGATACAGTGATAATAATAAGTGACTGGAATGCAAAAGTTGGGAACAGTGAGGTAGGACCAGTAATTGAGAAGCATGAATTTGATAGCAGAAATGAAGCTCCAGATACAATGACATGTACGGCTAAGCACAATTAATAACAGTGCATCTAAATTCCAAAATCAATCTCCATAATAGTCTATGTGTTTCCTACTGCCAAAGGGGCCCTTTAGAGTAGTGAGAGAAAATCTTCACCCTGAAACCCACAGCATCCCTTTACAGCAGGAAGTAGCTAAGAGAATATGCCATCCCCTGTTCCTTATGAATCAGGGTGAAGTGTCTCTCAGGGAGGAGTGATAGGGAATGGCAAAGGACACAGTGACAAAGGAGATTAATCAAAACTGGCTTTGACAAGCACTATGACAATTGAACAATTAACAGACATGGGGGGGGAAGAAGAATGAACTGGGGAGGAGGGTAGAGAAAACAGTGCAACAATGAATGAGAACCCCAAATCTCTGTAAATGTTCATTAAAACTAATAAAATTTAATAGTAATTAAAAAATACAATGATAGAATTATATACAATAAATGATATATTAATTGCAAATATCTTTATTAAGAAACACAACAGCCCCTATTCACATGAACTTCACCTGATGATCTGCACAGAAATCAGATTGACTACAGCTGTAGAAAAAGAATCAATGGAGAAACTCAGTATCGGCTGTGAAAACCAGGCAAGGTGCTGATTGTGGAGTAGACCATCAACTATTCATATACAAGTTCAAATTGAAGCTAAATAAAATAAAATCAAATCCACAGAACCAAAGTTTGACCTCTAGTCTATCCTACTTAAATGTGGAGAAGAGTAAAAATGGCATAGGGCAGGACAAAGTTTCAATTTGTTGTGTGTGAAGTCACTATGTATTGGAGTCTACCTGATGGCACTTAGTAACAACAATAACATCTTGAAACAAAAAGTACAGCTTCATCATTAAAAGGAAAAAACACCCACACAAAGCCTCAAACTCATTTTTTTTATTAATTTCAATGAACATTTACAGAGATTTTGGATTTCCATTCATTCATTGTTGTACTTTTCTCCCCGCCCACCCCACCCCTAAACCCCCAAATTCTTATTGAGCAAGTTGTTTGGAGGTTGGGGTATTAGAAAGGCAATTCTAATTGCACTAGTTTAATAATCTCATTTTCCAAACATGCTTGAATGTTGTTCTTTTGTTATGTGCCTTTAAGTCTCTTACTACTCATAGCAACACTATATACAATAGCTCTGAAGTCTGTCCTGCTCAGAGCCAGGCTCATTAACTCCGACACACCTACTCACATTGCCCTAGTTACTCTATCAATCCATCTCATCCATGGTCTTCCTTTCTTGCTCTGTCCCTCCACCCTTCCAAGCATGATGTCCTTCTCCAAGGATTGGTCCCTCTTGGCCACATGCCCAAAGTATGTGAGACAGTGCCTCCAAGGAGAAACTTGGTTTCACCTTCTCTATTTGTCATGTCAGACCTATTTGTTTTCTTGGCAGTGCATGGTATTTTCAAGACTCCTCTTCAGCACCATGACTCAAAGACATCAATTCTTCTATTATCTTTAGTCATTATCCAGCTCTCTGATGCATAGCAAGTAATTGCAAAGACCGTGGTGTGGATCAGGTACACCTTAGTTTCTAGACTGACATCGTTGGCTCTCAGTATTCTGGAAAAGTCCCTGATAGCAGATTTACCTAATGCAACTTGTCTTTTGATTTTTTGACTGCTGGTGCCAAAAGGGTTGATTGTGGAGCCAAGCAAGTTGTAACTGTTAACAACCTCAGTCTCTTCTCCATCTATCATGGTGTTGTTAATTGGATCAGTAGTGAGAATCTTTGTCTTTTTGATGTTGAACAATCCATATTGAAGACTACAGTCCTTGACCTTTTGCAGCAAGAGCTTCAGATTCTCCTCAGTTTTAGCAAGCAAATTATGTCATCTGTATAGGTTATGCCAACAACATAGTTTGCTGATAAGTCTTCCTCCAATCCTGATGCCACATTCCTCTTCATATAGCCCAACCTCTTGAATGATCTGTTCTGTATATAGTTTGAAAAGGTATGGAGACAGGATGCATCCCTTATGCACTCCTGATGAAGATGATCTAGAAACAATTGGAATAGTACACTGACAGAGAACTACCAGAAATACAAGCTGGGTTTAGAAGAGGCAATGGCACTACAATCATTATTGCCAACGTCAGATGGATCTTGACAGAAAGCAAAGAATACTAGAGGGATATCTATCTGTGTTTCATTGATTGCAAAAGCATTCAACTATGTGGTTCACAACAAACTGTGGTTAATCTTGAGGGGAACTGGGATCCTAGATCCCTTCATTGTGTTTATGCAAAACCTATGCTTGGACCAGGAAGCAGTTCTCAGAACAGAGCAGAGAAACACTGCATGATTACTTCACTAGACACTGATAAATTGTAATAGCCAATCACATATAAAATTTCAGACTCTGAAGATGTTGTATTTTGCCATTATGAGTTGAAAAATCCAGGTTTTGAAGATAATTACATGCATAGTTGGGTGTAGTGGATTTATTGTTCAAAATATCTTTCCTGGTCTATTGGCTTTATGTTCATCACATGGTTGAGTGGGAATATGTAAACAAGGTGTGCCGACTACTACTAAAGGAAACAAAATAGTAAACAAAAAAAGAAGCAGAGAATGTAGCACACACCCTCCAGGGATGCTTGTGTAAGATGCAGACAGACCAAGATTGAAACATGGGAGGAGCAGCAGCAGCAGCGTACTGTGGAAAATCAGAAATCAGAATGAGTCAGAGCTTGAAGCCTTAGTCCAACATGACAGAAGGCTAGGGCTGAAATGCCATAGCTGGACTAAGACAGTTTTGTAGCACTGTCTGAATGCTAAGAGGCTGAAAGTAAAATGGCCTGAGAGAACACCTGATAAACTGTTCTGATTGATAAATTGTATCCTGTTTCCAATCTGAGTGATAACCTATTGACTTTCTTAATAAATACCATAATCATGAGCATAATCTGAATTCTGTGAGGTCCTTGTAGCAGATTAGAGGAAACTGTAGTAATGTGGTGAAAGTCCTGTGGCCATGGTTGGTAGAAATAGGTGTGGGACTGTGAGGGTCATGTCTGACAGCAGAGCTATCGGTTTTCTACTATCCATATTGTGAATGAGGATTGATTTCCCTGGTGGAGTCAGGGCAAAGTGAGGTGAGATTACCCCATGCCACTGGCAATTCTATTAACAATAATGGAATAAATTATAGAAATTACTACAGGAGTAAAATTTAGTCAGTTTATTTTGCTCTTCTAATCAATTTAAAATTTCTACTGAATTATTTCTGGAGAGAGCATGAGAGTCACCCAAGCATTGAGGACTCTCCTTCATAGGGTCACTATGAGTCGCCTGCGACTCGACGGCACTTAACAGCAACAACAACTGAATTATTTAAGTATTTTTTCCTAAACTAAAATGGTATAGTTATGAAGCTACTTTCAAGGAATTCTACATAAATATATATATACAATTATATCTATCTCAATTATAAATGTTTGACAAAAGTACTGAAAGTAGCACTCTGTATCTTTTACTCCCCCCAAAATGTAAAAATTATCTAATTTAATGCATTTTTTTATTTAACATGTGCAGTTTTTGGCTCAAGGTAGGGTAGAGATCAGAACTATTGTACATAGGATCTCTATGAGTGCCTATATGGGTTGCTATGAATTGAATTGACAGCACATAACAAGAAAAATAAAGAAATTTCACATATACACCCTTAAAATGAGTTTAAACAACATTTTTTTCTCAGTCCTTCCATGTATCAATATAGATTTTTATTCAAATTAACACACTATTATTAGCTTTTAAAAAATTGCTAATATTTGGCAAGTATCCCAGTGTTAGCAGTGAATCAATTAGCGGGTAGGAAAGCAATCAACCAGCTTGAAACATCACAGTTTGTCCACTTGGTGGAGCCATGTGGCTAGATCCTGGAGATGCAGTTCTATTATACTCATTATTTTGAAATAAACTCATGGTAGATCCAGCCAATCAAATTTCTTGCTCCTGCATGCAATTTCTCTGGTATTATTAGTTTAGTTCCTTATTATGGCTCACTTAGCATAGTGCAGTCTTGTTTCATTCCAGTCTGTCTTCTCTAACAGTAGTGTTAAACTTGACTGCATAGCAGATTCACCTAAACAATTTTAAAAATTCATTTTACTGAAGGTTTTACCTCAGCTAATTCAATAGGCATCTTTGGAGGGTAGAGTTTGACATTGGCATGTTTAAAAGCTTCACTCAGAAAGTGATTCTATCTTGAAAGCATGGCTGAAAGTTAATGCCCTATACTATCACTAGTAATATTTTATTAAAGGACAAATTCAGTCACATTATTCCTTCAGTTAAAATCATTCATTAAGTTCAGGACAAAAGAAATCTCCTTAACAAAGCATATTATCCACTTCAGAATCTGATCCTTGCCCACTGTCTCCCACCCTCTACCCCTACAACCTTTGAGGGGTACCCTCACCCCACACACACTCTCTCTCTCACACACACACACACACACACCCCACCAGCCTATTGCATTACTTGGAGGATTTTAAATTCATCAGACTTTTTCTATTCTTCCAGACTTGGGCTTCTATCCTAAAGTAACTAACAAAATAGGCACTAATGTGTATTTATTGAATGACTAAATGATAATGTCAAGTAGCTTCATCATATTCAGGGCAATGATGTTTACTTCTATCAAATATCCCGAAATGTTTGCTCTCCTTTTTAGTGTTCAGAATGAATAACTTGGAATCAGATCCATTAACAAATGTTAAATAAACTTATTCAATTAAATGAGAACAATTGAAAGTTTCCTTAGGAAGAACTGCTATATTCTGTTCCATGTCAGCCTAAATTCCTTAGCTCTAACTTTGGGGTTAACAAAGAACAGATTGTATGTGTATAAAAATGTTCTGCAGTTATTTATGTTTATTATAAGAGATTCTTGCACATAACAGTTGTTTAGTATCTTTTATTATATAATAGTTCCAGTGATAATTATTTGCCAAAACACAAACGGAAGTAGATTTTCAAGGCTAACTATTATACATTTTGGGGTTTTTAAAAAAATTAATTTATATTGGTTGGCTTACATTGTATTTCACACTATTCTTCATGCACATTGTGTTTCATATAATCATTACCATGCATAATGTTTTACCAAATTAATCACCATTGGACTATGCCTGTCATTACCCCATCTTTTCAGGTCCCACCAGATACAACCCATTTTCTTTTACCCCCTCACTTCACCCATCGAGTTGTGCAACCCTGTGATTTTGCCCCTATCCATTCTCACCCCTTTGCTCCCAAATCTTCCCTCCTTTGGTTCCCGTACATATTTTACCAGTTATCCATCTGTTTTTACAGTAATAGTCTTATGCAGTATTTGTCTTTATGAGACACTTGGCATAATGCACTCCAGGTTGGTGATTTTATTTCAATTAGTAACAACTTAATACAACATGTTCTAGGCACAATATTTAGGGATCTCAATACTTGTAGGGTGCCCTCGAAAGGGTTTTGTTGCTATTAGGTACTGTTGAATAGGTTTCAACTCATAGCTACCCTATATGTATAATAGAACAAAACTCTGATCTATACCATCCTCACAATCTCTGCTGTGATTAAACCCATTGTTGCAGTCACTGTATGAATTAAACTTTACGTTGGGGGGGCGAAGTAAAAAGATTATAATCCAAATTAATAACAGAATGCAATCAAGACAGCCCCTGAAATTTACACTCAGGCATCTCAGCCTCAAGCCTCACAATTTTGGGCCTACCACTTCGCCAACTGACTGGATTCCAAAGAAAGGTGACCCAACTGAGTGTGGAAACTACAGAACAATATAATTAATTTCACATGCAAGCAAGATTCTACTGAAGATTATCCAAAAGCGACTAGAACAGTACATCAGCAGAGAACTTCCGGAAGTCCAGGCTGGGTTTAGAAGGTGTTGTGGTACTAGGGATACTGTAGCTGATGTTAGATGGATCTTAGCTGAAAGCAGAGAATACCAGAAGAATGTCTATCTGTGTTTCATTGATTATGCAAAGGCATTTGACTGTGTG
>NW_006399793.1:455073-464519 GCF_000299155.1 Elephantulus edwardii
GTTTCAGCTACACCTACAGCAGCCACACTTATGGCAGCAACACCTATGGCTGAACTGGAAACCTGATGTGAGATGAGACCTTGAGGGGATAGGAATGGAAAGCCAATATTGGCAGGACTGAGAACTTGGGAACGTTGTATCAATTAATCTTATTGAAGATCTTCATCTCCTTGTTAAGCTTATCCTTTTCAAAGCATGATGTTCTTCTTCTGGGATGGGCCGCTTCTGATAACGTCCTAAAGTATGTGAGACTAAGTCGTAAATCTTGTTTCCAAAGAGTAGTCTGACTGTACTTCAAAGACAGAGTTGTTTGTTTTTTTGGCAGTCCATTCACTATCTCTCGCCAACATCACAGGTATAAGATATCAATTCTTCTTTGGTCTTCCTTATTCATTGCCAACTTTCACATGCATTGGACATAATTAAAGCTACCACAGTTCTCAAAAGACCTTTATTCCTCAAAATAACATCTTTGATTCTTAACACTTTAATGAAGTCCCTTTTTGTGTTCTTGACTGTTTGTTTACTTGGCTGGCTGTTGATTCTGAAATCCTTGACAATTTCAATCTTTATTTCCATTTATCAAATGTTGTTTATTGTTTACTTGTGAAGATTTTCTTTTTCTTGAAGTTGAACTGTAATTCGTTTTGAAGGCTCTAGTCTTTGATTTTTTTTCAGTAAGAACTTCAAGTTTTCTAAATGTTTTAGTGTCCTTTAAAATCAGAAGAACAAAATATTTTTTTAAAAATGTTGTTAAGGATTTTGTTTTACTTGTATCAGTCATGATGCCCATGTAAGCAGCAGTCAAGATATCAGAAGATATCTTGATTTTTTTTTTTTTTTGCATTAGGCAAATTAATTGCAACAGACCTCTTAAAATGTTTGGGTTTTTTTCTTTATTTTATATTTGGGTTTATTTCTTTATTTTACTTATTTTTTTTAAAATTTCTTATTGTGTACCATCAAATCAGATCTGACTGGCACAGGAGGAGATTGGCCCTCCTTCTCCAGCAGAGCATCTGGTGGATTCAAACCGTACACGTAAGGGATTGCAGCACAGTTTCTTGGTACTAGGCCACAAGAACTCCTTGGTTTTTTATTTTTAAAATAAAATTTACATTAGTTTCCATACAAAATTCATATACATATCCTTCATTCACATTGTGTTTCATATGATCATTTCCATACATTGTGTTTTATAAAATTAATCACCATTGATCTATGCCCACTGTCATCCTGTATTTTCAGGTCCTCAGAAAATCTATCCTAATTCCCTCAGACCCTCCCTCTGCCCACCCAACTTGTTACTTCATGATTTCCTTCCTTCCCACCCTCAGGACTACCACCTATCTCCTCTTTCCCCTTTAGACTTTTATCTATATCTTTTTTTTATGAAAATAATCTATATAATCATTTGTATTTACTTTGTATTTTGTTCATTTATATTGAGCGATTCCCCATCCCCTTTCAATTTCCTTAATAATAACTACCTTTGTGAAAGTGTGTAAATCAGCTACTTAATGCCTTATGCCCTACTATCCCCCTTTTAGATAACCCATTTCTGGTTTGCCCATCCCTATCAAACCAGTACTCTGAGGCAACAAGCATGTCTTTTTCCTGAAGAATCTCTGTTCAACTTGGCAACTTTGGGCATCAGCATCCATAAGCAAAGTCCAGTCCAGAGTAAGCCATCAGATTGTACCAGTTGACCCTAGCTCACAGCTTGGATCATCCTCTTTTAATCTGATTGGGTTCTAGTCAGCTAATCCCCAGCCATCTGTGTCCAGGCTCAAAGGGATATCAGCTGCAAGCACAGGAGTCCACAGTTCCTCCTGTATTCCAGACATGTTAGTATCCTCGCTAGGCCTAACCCTTACATGGCTCCAAGTCAACAAGCCAGGGTTAATCACAATCCTCTGCTCCTCAAACCCACAAGCCTTCCCTGTTCATCCACTCATTTGAACATGCTAGGTGGGCAGCACTGAAGGAGCATGTCTAAATTCAGTCTGTTTCTTCATTGTTACATTCTTTCAACTTTCATTCCTGTAGATCCAAGTAATTGCTACAAGTGAGCATACTCCAACCTGAAGTCTTGGAAATGAGCTCTGATGAGTACCAAGTTTACTCTCTCTCAGAAGCCAAAGCACTTGTCTTAGTTTTGAACATCAGTCTCTTCCTTTCCTTTATTCTTTTCATCCTCTCCTTACCTGCTTACCCTTCTTTCAAATGTGTATCTCTTCAACCAGAATTCCAATGTGGGTCCACCAATGCATTCAGATGTAAATCTCTTCAGAATACTGATGGAACTCAATCTTTCCACTCAGCTAAGCCCTAACAGGTTCTACTAGGTTCTACCTTTGACAAGCTTATCTCCTGGCAAATATTCCCTTTTAGTACTTCAAATCCAGTTCTGGCTGAAGGCACAATTACATGGTAACTACACACTATACACTAACTATATAGTGTTCATTTATATTGTGCATTGTTTTCATCCACGTCCACTTTTTTCTTCATATAACCATGCTTTAGCCATGCTTATTGTGCCCTATATATTACCTCACACACAATGTCTTCATACAATTAACTACATCCATCCATATTTATTATCACACTCTCTCCCAAAGACTCCACTGACCTGCTCCCAATTCTGTCTCAATCCACTCCACCATCCTAGTGCCAATCTCTCCTTTTCCCTTTTTCTTCCCTCTCCTCCTACTTTTTTTATGTTTTCACACAATAGTTTGTTGACCTTATTATTCATTCATGTACACTATGTTCCACACAATCCCCATTTACACTGTGTATCATAAATCATCATATGTATTATGTATAACAAGTTACTATTGATGGAATACCAATTGACATAATACTGTAAACAGATGCTTCCCTGGGTGAGCTCACCAAGTTGTGCCAATAAACCTGAAGGAAAACTACTTGGCCAACTGTCTGGAAGAGATCCACATTTATTCACATTCCAAAAAAAAGGTGACCTGAGAGAGTGTGGAAATTATTGAACATTATCACTATTATCACACACTAGCAATATCCTGCTGAAGATTATGCAGAAACGACTGGAACAGTACATTGACAGAGAACAACCAGAAATACAAGCTGTGTTTAGAAGATGTCATGGCACTAGAGACATTATTGCCAATGTCAGATGAGTCTTGGCAGAAAGCAGAGAGTACCAAAAGAATGTCTATCTGTGTTTCATTGACATTTGACTGTGTGGGTCACAACAAATTGTGGCTAACCTTGAAGAAAATGGGAACTCCAGAACACTTGATTGTGCTTATGCGAAACCTACACTTAGACCAAGAAACAGTACTCAGAACAGAGCAAGGAAACACTGCATGGTTTCAAAACCAAGAAAGGAATGTCTCAGGGATGTATCCTGTCCCCATAACTTTTCAATCTATATGCAGAACAGATCTTTCAGGAAGTAGGGCTTTATGAGGAAGAATGTGGCATCAGGATTGGAGGAAGACTCATCAACAACCTATGATATGCAGATGGCACAACTTTGTTTCCTGAAACTGGAGAAGAACTGAAGTGTTTGCTGTAGAAAGTCAAGGACTCTAGTCTTCAATATGGACTGAAGCTCAACATCAAGAAGACAAAGATTCTCACCACTGGGCCAATTGGCGGCACCATAATAGATAGAGAAGAGACTGAGGTTGTTAGCAATTACAGCTTGCTTGGATCCACCATCAACACTCTTTAATACCAGCAGTGAGGAAATCAAAAGACAAATTGCAATGAGAAAATCTGCTGTCATAGACCTCTCCAGAGTGCTGAAAAGCAAAGAAATCAGTCTAGAGACAAAGGTGTGCCTAATCCAGGCCACAGCCTTCTCAACACTTGTTATGCTTCAGAGAGCTGGACAACGACTAAGGATGATAGAAGAAGAATCGATGCCTTTATGTTGTGGTGTTGAAGAAGAGATGAACATACCATGGACTACCAAGAAAACCAATTGGTCTGCCTTGGAGCAGATAAACCAAGTCTATCCTTGGAGGCTAGGATTTTAAAGCTCTGTCTCATAAACTTTGGGCATTGGCCAGGAGAGACTGGTCCTTGGAGAAGGACATCATGATTGGAAGGGTGGAGTGACAGTGCAGGAGAGGAAGAACCTGGATGAGATGGATTGATACAGCATCTGGGGCAGTGGTTAGAGTGTTGGTATTAGTGAGACTGGCTCAGGACAGCAAAAGGTTCTGAGCTTCTGTGTATAAGGTTGCTATATGTTGCAAACGACTCAGTGGCACATAACAACAAAACCATACTATATTTGTTGTTTTTATTTAAGCTTCATGTTTAGAGTCAACAAGACATCAGGAAGGGCCTTTGTATTTAAAAGTCAGTTGTTATTATATTTTGGTTGAACATTCTTCTAAGTGGTACCGCACTCTTCTGTCAATATACTGTACTGAAGTAACCTGGGTTTGCTGTGATGCTGAACCTTATGCTTTTGGGGTATCAAATAACAGAATGGTTTCCCAACAGTGTGGTGGACAGGGTTTAAGACAGGTTTGGAAGCAGGAGAGGCATCCACTTCATAAATAACATGCCTTTGGAAACTCTATGAACTCTGATAAATGATAGAAGGGCTTCAGGCCTTTTGTTCGTAGTGTCACGATAAGTCTTGTTCTATTTGATGGCAATCTACAACAACAATTGATCTGTACATCCCTTCAAGTTTGCATTAAATCTTTCCTATATTCTTCCCCCTTCCCCCAATCTGCCCACTAAAGTCTGCTAACTTAGTAATCTCTATACCACCCCTTTTTTTTCATCCTCTTCCCCTATTCTCCTTCCCAATAATCATACACATATTTCTAGTCAATCTTCAATTATTACAATGGCCTTAGGCAGTATTTGTCCTAAGGCAACTGAGTTCACTAAATATAATGCTGTCTAGTCTCTCTTATGTTATAGAATATTTCTCAAACTCATTATTTCCATGTACTGCATATTATTCCATTGTGTGAATGTACCACAAGTTTTTAATCCATTTATTTGTTGATGAGAATTTGGACTGTTTCCTTTTTATTGCTATTGTGAATAACCTTGCTATGAACATGAGTGTACAAAAAATTCATTCTTGTCTCAGTTTTAGTTTCTTGGGGTATATTGCTAGGAGTGATAGCAATAGCCGGGTAAAATGGGATATCATGTTCAGCTTTTTGAGGAAATGCAAAACTGTATTCCTGAATGGTTGTCCTGTTTTACAGTCCCACCAGCAGTGCATAAGAGTTCTAATCTCTCCATATCTTCTTTAACATTTATTACTTGCTGTCCTGTTGAACTTTTTTTCTACTGGTGCTGGAGTGAAATGGTATCTCATGGTGGTTTTGTTTGACTCAAATAAAATTTGATTTGATTTTTAATCTCTCTGACAACCAATGATTTTGAGCATTTCTTCGTGCGCCTGTTAACCGTATCAATGTCTTCCTTTGTGAAAGATCTTTTCAGGTCTATTGCCCATTTTGTTATTACGTTGTCAGTCTTTTTATGGTGGATACTCTGCAGAATTCTGTAAAATTTGGTTATGAGGCCGTTTTCTGAGATGGCAATGCTAAATGTTTTTTCCCAGGTTTTATTTTCACTCTATTGGAAAGTTTATGTTGCAAATAGAAACTTGATTTTAGAAGGTACCATTCATCAGTTCTGTCCTTTCCTGGTTATGGACTTCTGGCTATCTTAGCAAGGTTATTTATGTCTTAATCTAGAAATTTTACATTTTGTCTAATGTTGTCTCTTATAATGTTGAAGCTTCTGAGCTCCCAAGTCTCTGATCCACTTTGAGTTGATTTTTCTGTATGATGTGAGGTGTGGATCCTGTTTAAGTTTTCTGCAGGTAGATATCTAGTTTTGCCATCATCATTTATTTAGGGTGTTATCGTTTCCCCATTTAATAGGTTTTGATTCCTAGTAAAAAATGACCAAAGGTAGATAGGTTGATTTCTAGATTTTTTTATTCTATTCTATTGCTCTATGTGTCAGTCCATTGTACCAATACCATACTGTTTTGTTACCATGGCTATTTAGTAGGTTTTGAGGTCAGAAAATGCTATGCCTTCCACTTAATTTTTATCTTTCAGGTGAAGAGTATTGCTTATTTGGCATCTCTTTCTTTTCCAAATAAACTTGCCAATTACCAATTATAAAAAATGAGTTTGGTATCTCCATTGGAATTATGTTGAACATGTAGATTGCCCTTGGGAGGATTGTCATTTTCACAATGTTCAGTCTTTCTATCCATGAACAGGGAATATTTTTCCCACTTACCCAGGTCTCTTGCTATTTCTTGTAGTAGTGCTTTGTAGTCTTTAGTGTCTCTAATTAGGTTTGATGTTGTTGTTGTGATGTGCTACTGATTCTCTTGAGACTCATAGTGACCCTATGTACAAAGCTCTTAACCCTGCTCTATCCTATGCCAACCTCATTGTCTCTGACACATCTATCCTCATTGCCCCAGTCACTGAGTCAATCCATTTCACCTAGGGTCTTCCTCTCCTGTGGTATCTCTCCACCCTTCCAAGCATGATGTCCTTCTCCAGCAACTGGCTCCTCCTTGCAACATGCCCAAAGTATGTCCGACAAAGCTTCAGAATCCTTGCCTCCAAGGAGCAATCTGGTTTCACCTTCTCTAGGACGAACTTGTTTGTTCTCCAGGCAGTCCATGGTATAGTCAATACTCTTCTCAAGAACCATAACTCAAAGTCATCAATTCCTCTTTCCTTCTTAATAAGTGTCCAGCTTTCTGATGCATAGCAAGTAATTGCAAATACCATATCCTGGATCAGGTGCACTATAGTCTCTAGACTGACATCATTGCTCTTTAGTACTGTAGAGAAATTTAATTGCAGGCATCTCATCCTATGATTAGCTATTGTAAATGGTTTGCTTTTCTAGTCTCTTTTCCTGTGTTTTCATTGTTACTGTAGAGAAATTGCCTGGTTTTTGGATGTTGACCTTTGATCGTGTCATACTACTAAATTGCTGCAGTAGGTCTGACAATTTTTTTCTTGAATCTTTGAAGTTCTTTGTGTACACTAACTTATTGTCTGCAAATAGTGACAATTTTACCATCTCTGTCAATTTGGTTGCCTCTTATTCTCCTAGCTAGTATTTCCAAAACAATATTAAATAGAAGAAGTAATAGTCGGCAGCCTTGTCTGGTCCCTGTTTGCAGGGAGAATGCCTTTAGTTTTTATCCATTGAGAGTGATGTTGGCTCTTGGTTTTCCACATAAACTTTTCTCTATGTTGAGGGAAATTCCCTCTTATTTTGTTGAGTGTTTTAATTAGGAAGTAATATTTGTGAATCTTGTTCTTTATTTTGATAGTGCAGTGAATTACATTAACTGTTTTTCTTATATTGAACCATCTTTGCGTACCTGTTATGAATCTCACTTGGTCATGATAAATTAAAAAAATATACTGATTCTATTGGCCAGGATCTTGCTAAGAATTTTTTCATATATATTCACGAGAAATATTAGCCTGTGGTTTTCTTTTTAGGTGATTTTTTTGGCCTGGTTTTTGTGTTAGGGTTATTCTTGCTTCATAGAAGAATTCTGAGAGTGTTCCTTCTTTTTCTGTTTTGTTAGAATAACTTAAGTCGAATTGGTGATAATTCATCTCTGAATGTTTTGTAGAATTCAGCTGTGAATGTTTTACATCTGTCTGTGAGGATATGGGTAGGGAGTGAGTTTCAAGGAATTTGTCCATTTCCTTTAGATTTTCAAATTTATCAGAATATAGGTTTTAATAATATTTCAATAGTATTTACTTTCATCTGGTTCTACTGTGATGTCACCTCTATCATTTCTTATTTGAGTTATATCTGTCTTTATTTTCTTTTGTTAAATTTGCCAATAGTTTGTCTACTTAATTGACCCTTTTGAAGAATAAACTCCTTGTCTTTGTCTTGATGCCTTCAATTGTTTTTCTGTTTGTTATCTCCTTGATTTTAGCCCTTATCCATATAATTTCCTTTCCTCTAGAGACTGGTCTTAACTTGTTGTTGTTCTTCTGTTTGACAGAGGTGTTGAATTAAGTCATTAATTTTGCTTCTTTTTTCTTTTCTTAGGTCTGTGACTATTTCTGTGTACTTCCCACTCTAGGTTGCCTTAGCTGTAACCCTTAGGTTTTAATATTTTGTATTTTCATTTGTTTTGAGGACTTTTTAAATTTAATTTTTTATCTTGTGTAACTAAGTAGTGATGAAGTAGGATGTTATTTAACTTCCACATCAATGCTTTTTTATCCTTTCCCCTCTTGTTAATTTCTTCTTTTGTGGCATTGTGTATTTTGTATTATTTCAATGTTTGTTAGTGATCAATTCTAGAGAATGTACAGTGTGCACTTGAGAAGAAAGAAAATTGAGTTTTATTTGGATGAAGTACCCTGAAATGTCTACAAGGTTGAATTGATTAATAGTATAGTTTAGTTCTTCAGCATCTTTGTTTAATTTCCTTTTTAATTGACCTGTCCTTTGTTCAGAATGGTGTGTTAAAATCTCCTACTACTATTGTGTTATTATCTATTTCTTTCTTCAAAGTTGTTAGCTGTTATTTTATGTATTTTGCAAGTCTATCATTTGGTGTATAAATGTTGAGCAAAGCTATATCTTCTTGACCTACTGTGCCTTTAATCATTACTTAGTGTCCTTCATTATCTTTTATTATGGTTTCATCCTGGAATCTATTTTGTCAGAGATTAGCATTGTTAATCTTGCTTTCTTGTACATATGATTTGCTTGGTGTATCTTTTTCTACCCTTTGGTTTTTAATCTATCTTTTTCTTCATTTCTTAGGCATGTCTCTTGTAAAAAACATATTGATAGGTTTTGTTTTTTTATCCATTCTGCAACTCCTATTCTTTTAGTTGGTGCATTTAAACCATTTACATTAAGAGTAATTATTGATCATTCCTGCAGAACCAGCTCTGATTTAGAAAAGACAATAGCCTGGAGTTGGGATAGAAAGGTAAGATAGTTCATTCAGGCATCACTTTCCCTCCATAGCATCCCTCTGTCAAAGAATAATTTCCAAAGTGTCAAAAACTTGACTCTTATACAAATGTAAAGTGAGCATATGCTAACAATTTCATTAGTCCATTAAAAAAAAAACACAACAGATTGGTAAGGATACTTGAAAAAAAGTACAGAAAACAAAATATTTATGTTGTTGTTGTTGTTGTTATGTGACGTCGAGTCGCTTGCGACTCATAGCGACCCTGTGTACAACAGCCCTAAACTCCGCTCTGTTCTGTGCCAATCGCACTGTCTCTGATACTCCTATCCCAATTATCCCAGTCACTGAAAGAAATCCACCTCATAGAGGGCCTTCCCCTCCTGCGCCGTCCCTCCACCCTCCCAAGCATTATGTCCTTCTCCAAGGACCGGTCTCTCCTCACAACATGTCCAAAGTATGTTAG
>NW_006399793.1:466074-470251 GCF_000299155.1 Elephantulus edwardii
TTCTGACATCTATTTTGGTCTTTTCTTCCTCTTCTGTCTTTGCAATGACCGTTTGCACTCTTCCTGGATGATACCCTTGATATCCTCCCATTTAAAAACTGTTGATGTCAGATTGATAAAGTACATACAAAAAAAATCTATAAGCTTTGGGGTATAATCTTTCCATCTGCACATTTATTGATAAGATTGATTGTTCTCTATCCTATCAGCTCTCAAAAAAGAGTAATTATCGATAAGCTAGTCTTTATCCTTGCCATTTTGTTGTGTTCCTTTTTTTTTGTTGGTTACTTTGGTTCATTAATTTTCCTTTAGTGTCTCTGTGTGGAGGAATACCCTTTGTATTTCTTGTAGGGTTGGTCTTGTTTCCATGAATTCCTTAGGCTCCTGCTTTTCTGAAAATGACCTAATTTCTCCTTCACATTCAATGGACAGCTTTGCTGGGTATAGAAATTGGAAATTGTTTTCTTTCAGCCTATTGTATATGCCATTCCATTGATGTCTATTTTACATAGTTTCTCCTGAGAAAGTAGAGTTTACCCTTATTGATTCTTCTTTTATGTGATTATTTACTTTTCTCTGGCTGCTCTTAATATTTTATCATTATCTTTGATTTTGGAAAATTTGATATGTCTTGAGGTTTTTCTTTTAGGATCTTGTCTATTTGGAATTCATTGAACTTCTTGAACATGGATTTCCTCATGATAATTGGAAGTTTTCTAATAACTCTTTCACAATGTCTCAGCACTTTTCTCCCTCTTGTTCTGGAATTCTGATCACATGCATCTGTTTGATATTATTCTACATAATTCTTACATGTTCTTAATTTCCCTTCTGTCTTCTCTCTTATATTTCCTTCTAGTCATTTCTCATTAAGGTTACGGTCTTCTAGGTTTCTGTTACTTTTCTCTATTTTTTCTGTTCTTTTTGCCACTCCGCTATGTTGAAAAATTCTATGTTTCTGTCTTCATATGCTGATTTTATTTTTGTGGGGTTCTGTTTTTCCTAGCATTGTTTTGGCTGTACTCTCTTTACATCTTGCAATGATTTTTTAGACTCTTTTATCTCTTTATTCTAGTTTTCATTTTTTTTCTATATTTTGCAGCTGTTTTTACATTGTTCTTGGTATTCTATGTCAATATATTTCTTTTAGCTCTCCATTTCTAGGATATTCACTTTATTTATGTTTTCATGTCTATCTTCGATTAATTGTAGTTTCTTCAGTATACGTTCAAAAATCTTTATCTGAACATATTTCTTCTATCTTTAGGGTATTAACTTTATTTATATGAAGTTTCCAATACTTTTTCCCAACATTTTTACCTTTTTCAGTAGCTGTTTATATGACTCCGTGTTAATATATTTCTTCTGACTCTTTGTCTCTGGGATATTCTATTGGTCTGTAATCTGATTGGCTTCTTTAGGAAAAGGTTTATTTTATTTTTTCATGTCTGAACATATTTGATGTTTCCTTGACATTAGGTCACATTCTTTCTTGCTTTGTGTGTGTGGTAGTTTATGTTGTTTTGTATAAATTGTAATTGGTTTCTTATCTTCAGGGTGCTATTGGCAAGTTTCAGACTTTAACTGTTGCATCAATTTCCCAGTGGTATTCATCCCCATTGGTTTTCTATGAGTGGGCCTGATCTTTGTTTCCTGTGAGAAGACTCTCATTTAGTCGTCTTTTGATAGTCAGGAAGCTGTGTCTCTCTCTTTGCATAGCTGTAGTAGCTTCTTTATCTTGTCTTATAGTTTGATGAGGATGAGTAGGAGTGGTTTCCACCAGGGTTAGGCAAAGTTCCAGAAGTGCTGCTTGGAATATATTGCTCAGGAGAATGACCCTGAGAAGTGTTTGAGTTTGAACAGTGTAGCCTCCACATCTCATTTAATGTTAATGGCCATCCCATGCACCGTTTTCCACTCTTATGGCTGGTCAGGAAGGAAGTCCTCATGTCTGGGCAGATACATGACTAGAGAAGGTAAAATGTTCACACTAGGCAGTCCTCAAGTCTCAGTCGGTCCAAGTGCCCAATCCATGCACCTGTCACCTGCTTCTGAATAGACCAAAGGCTGAGGGAATAGCCAACTTTCCAGTGGTTTGATCGTCAAGACCCAGGTGGTAGTATTGGCCAACACTCATACCTGATTTATCTCCTGGATCTTGTGGAGAGAAAGCTGTTGCTGCATAAGCAGAAAAGTCTGAAGGAAGTGGCAAGATCCAAATAGTAAAGTCCTCAATTCTGTTGGTGGTGATAGCTGGCTTGGTTATCTCTTTCCTATGCTGTGGCTGGTCAGAGGAAAGCTACTCCAGTCTGTTTCCTTTAGTAATGGTGATACCTCAGACCCAGGCCATGGCCTTCACAATTATTTGTGACAATGAAGACAATGAAGAAGGGTGATAGAAGGAGAATTGATACCTTTGAGCTATGGTGCTGGTGAAGAGTATTGAATATACCATGGACTACTAGGAAAACAAACAGGGTCATCCTTGAGAGGGTGAAACCAGTCTGTTCCTTGGAGGCAAGGATTATGAAGCTTTGTGTGGCATATTTTGAGCATGATGCAAGGTGAAAACAGTCATTGGAGAGGGATATAATGCTTGGGAGGGTGGAGGGACAGTGCAAGAGAGGAAGACCTTTGATTAAATGGAT
This sequence comes from Elephantulus edwardii, assembly GCF_000299155.1. Lineage (NCBI taxonomy): Eukaryota > Metazoa > Chordata > Mammalia > Macroscelidea > Macroscelididae > Elephantulus > Elephantulus edwardii. Next base: position 468,723 of record NW_006399793.1, read on the forward strand.
TGAGTCAGTGACTGGGTAGATATGTCAGAGATGATAAGTTTGACTCCGGATAGAGCAAGGTTCAGAGATGTTATACATAGGGTCATTTTGAGTCAAAAGCAACTTCTTGATGGCACATAACAACAGGAAAGAAAGCAAGTATTGTGGGGAGGCAGAATGCCAAGTGAGGGAAGGAAAAATGAGGCATGGGGAGGGAGGAAGAATGTGGAAGAGGGAGGCTGAAGGAGGGGAGAGAGAAAGTAGGAGAAGGGAGGAGGACATCAGGGGAGTAGGAGAAGTGTGGACCACCAGGAAAGGAGTCAGGATACTACCTTATCCATATCTTATTAGTTACCCTTCTCTTTTTATGATAATGGTTTTATGTATTATTTGTTTCTATGAGTCTGAGTCAGTTCACTCAGTATAATGCTGTTTAGCCTATACTATGTTGTTGTTGTTATGTACCATCAAGTTGCTTGTAACTCATAGAGACCCTATATACAACAGCCCTAAACTCTGCTCTGCCTGTGCCAATCGCACTGTCTCTGATACACCCATCCTGATTATCCCAGTCACTGAATCAATCCACCTCACAGAGTGCCTCCCCCTCCTGCACTGTCCCTCCACCCTCCCAAGCACGATGTCACTCTTAAAGGACCAGTCCCTCCTTACAACATGTCCAAAGTATGTTAGATGAAGCGTCAGATTCCTTGCCTCCAAGGAGCCGCAGGTTTAACCCTCTCCAGGATGAATCTGTTTGTTTTCATAGCAGTCCATGGTACCCTCAATAGTCTTCTCCAGCACCACAACTCAAAGGCATCAATTCTCCTTCTATACTCCCTAGTCATTGTTCAACTCTCTGATGCATAACAAGTGATTGCAAAGACAATGTTATACTTTATTTTTTTAAATCATTCCTCCTGAATGCTGCATAGTGTTCCATAGTGTGAATTCACCAGTTTCTCAATCTATCATTTGTGGATGGACATTTGAGCTGTTTCCATGTTCTTGATAATATGACTAACATTTTCATGAACCTTGTGTAAAAGTCTCAATTCTGGGGAGTGTACTTGAACTGGGACACACCCCTGCAGCTCTGACCCATGACCCCCATCTCCAGGTATCGCATTGTGACCCCCGCCAGCTCTGAACTTTGGGACTGGCCAAGGTGCTGCATGCAGACACAGTGAACAGTGGAAGTGGACTTGAACTGGCACACACCCCTGCAGCTCTGAGCCACGACCCCCATCTCCAGGTATCGCATTGGGCCAGGACTTAAAGAAAAGGGGAAAAAAAACCAAAACAACCAACACAAACAAAAAAAAGCAAACAAACCCAAAAACCACACAAAAGAACAAAAAGACATAGACCAAATTTATAGCATTTTTCAACATCACTTGAAAAAGTTGTCCAATATTGAAAATTTAGTTTCTTTAGACTACAAACTGCTGTTTGGCCCTACCACATTGGTCCCATCAACCTAAGCAGAAGGAAGGTACTGGACATCTTTATAGAGAAGTAGTGACATCAAACCAAGAACCAACTAACAC
>NW_006399793.1:488329-489376 GCF_000299155.1 Elephantulus edwardii
TTTGGGCATGTTGCAAGGAGGGACTGGTCCTTGGAGAGGGACATCATGTTTTGGAGAGTGGAGGGACGGCACAAGAGAGGAAGAGCCTGGATGAGATGTATCGATTCTGTGATTGTAGTGGTGGGAATGAGTGTGTTGGAGATGGTGAGGTTGGCACAGGATAGAGCAGCATTTAGGGCTTTTGTACATAGGCTCACTATGAGTCGCAAGTGACTCGATGGCACATAACAACAAGAAGTACATTTTTAAATACTTGGGAATGAACCTAATCAGAGACACAAAGATCTGTACAAAGAAAACTACAAAACATTTTTGCAAGACATAGTAAAAGACCTAAATAAATGGAAAAATGTGCCTGCTCATGGAAAGGAAAACTGACAATACTACCAAAGGCAGTATATATGTTCAATGCAATACCAATACAGATACCGGTTTTATTTTCCAAGGAGATTTAAAGGGAAATTTTCAAATTTATTTGGAAAGGAAAAGAGACCTCAAATAAAGAAAGCACTTCTGAGAGACAAAAATGAAGTGACACTCTCTGACCTCAAAACTTACTACATAGTGGTAGTAACAAAAACAGCATAGCACTGGTACAATGACAGACACACAGACTAATGGAATAGAACTGAGAACTCAGAAATGTACCTATCTATCTATGGTTAATTGATATTTGCCAAGGTAAGGAGACACTACATGGTTCAAAATCAAGAAGGGGGTTCATCAGGGATGTATTCTGTCTCCATACCTTTTCAATATGTACGCAGAACAGATTACCCAAGACACTGGGCTATACGAAGAGGAATGTGGCATCAGGATTGGTGGAAGAATCATCAACAACCTGCGCTGTACACCCTGCTTGCTGAAACTGAGGAGGACCTGAAGCGCTTGCTGCAGAAGGTCAAGGACTGCAGCCTCCTATATGGACTGAAGCTTAACATCAAGAAAACAAAGATTCTAACCACTGGGCCAATTGGCAGCATCAGTAAGGATGGTGAAGAGATTGAGATAGTTAACAGTTTTCATTTACTTGGCTCCACAGTCAAC
>NW_006399793.1:489476-495830 GCF_000299155.1 Elephantulus edwardii
GAAGAGGGGTGTGCGGGGAGAAGGGTGCAACAATGAATGAATGGAATTCCAAAATCTCTGTAGATGTTCATTGAAATGAAAAATAAGCAAACTAAATTAATAAAAAAAATCTCAGTTCTGTTCCATTGGTCTATGTGTCTGTCATTGTACCAGTGCTATGCTGTTACTCTGTGTAATAGGTTTTTAGGTCAGAAAGTGCTATGCCTCCCACTTCATTTTTGTTTTTCAAAAGCACTTTGCTTATTCTGGGTCTCTTTCCTCTCCAAATAAATCTGACAATTTCTCTTTCAATCTCCTTGAAAAATGAATTTGGTATTCTGTATCAGGATTGCATTGAACATGTAGATTGCTTTTGGTAGGATTGTCATTTTCACAATACTAAGTCTTCCTATCCATGAGCAGGGCACATTTTTCATTTATTACGGTGTTTTATTGTGTCTTTCAGAAATGTTATGTAGGTTTCTTTGTATAGGTCTTTTATGTCTTTGGTTAGGTTCACTCCCAAGTTTCTTAATTTTTGTGGTTCGCTATTGTAAATGATATTACTTTCTTGATTTCCTTCTCTGAGTTTTCTTTGTTATTGTAGAGAAATCCCACTGATTTTTGGATATCGGTCTTACATCCTGCAACTCAACTAAATTGGCCTAGTAGCTTTAATAGGGGTTTCCCCCTCATCTTTGGAGTTTTCTGTGTGCATAATCATTAATCTGCATATAGCAATGACTTAACCATCTCTTTGTAAATCTGGCTGCCTTTTATTTCCTTCTCTTGTCAAATTGTCCCAGCAAGTGCTTCAAATACAATCTAGACTAGAAGTGGTGACAGTGGGCATTCTTACCTGGTCCCTGTTCACAAGAAAAATGCTTTTAGTCTTACTCCATTGAGAATGATATTGGCTTTTAGTTTTGCATAAATGCTATTCACTATTTCGAGGAAATTCCCTTCTATTCCAAATTTGCTGCTGGTCTTTATCAGGAAGCGGTGTTGGATTTTGTCAAATGCCTTTTCTGCATCAATTGCTAAGATCATATGGTTTTTGTTATTTGCTCTGTTAATATGGCGAATTATATTGATTGTTTTTCTTATGTTTTCTTATGCATATCTATTATGTGCTTGGTCACTTGGTCATGATAAATTATTGTTTTGAAGTGCTTTTGGATTCTATTTGCTAGGATTTTGTTAAAGATTTTTGCATCTATATTCATGAGAGATATTGGTCTGTAGTTTTCTTTCTTGGTAATGCCTTTGCTTGGTTTAGGTAGGAGGGTTATGCTTGCTTCATAGAAAGCCTCTGGGAGTGTTCCTTCTTTTTCTTCTATTTCTTTTTTAAATACTTTAAGTAGAATTGGTGATAGATCTTCTCTGAACATTTGATAGAATTCAGCTGTGAAGGCATCTGGTCCAGGACTTTTCCTATAGGTAAGTCTATTTATGATCTGTTCAATTTCTTCTTTTGTGATGAGCCTGTTCAAGTGTTCTACATCTATGTGGGTCAATCTGGGTAGGGCATAAGCTTTAAGAAATTTGTCCATTTCTTCTAGGTTTTCAAATTTATCCAAGTATAGCTTTTCATATTATTCCAGTATTATTGATTTAATTTCCTCTGGTTCTATTGTGATATCCCCTCTATAATTTCTTAATTGATTTAATTATATCTTTTTTCTTTTATTATGTTTGCCAGAGGTTTGTCAATTTTATTGATCCTTTAAAAAAACCAGCTACTGGTCTTACTGATGGTTTCATTGATTGTTTTTCTGTTTTCTGTATTTTTTATTTCAGCTCTTGTTCTTATAAATTCCTTTCTTCTAGAGGCTGTAGGATTAGATTGTTGTTCTTTTGTGCTGGAATTGAGGGGGAGGTGTATCACTCACTGACTTGAAAGGTAAATGAACCAAAATTGTGGACCTCTGAGAACTTTTAAAGGAAGTCTTTCATATATACATACCAAAGGAAAGTAGATGGACTTTAGTAACCAGAAACAACAACAACAAATTAAATAAAATAGCAATGGTAAAACTTGGTCTGGGAATGGGAAAATTGTAGCAGGATGGACAAAAATCAAAGCTCATCAATTTGTTGCCTTTAAGAGGCACATCTGAGAAATGAAGAGGAAAATAGCATTAAAATCAAAGGCTGGAAAAATTTATATCAAGCAAATGGTATTCACAAAAAATCAGGAGTGACAAAACTAATCGGTGATAAAATAGACTTTGGGATGAAAAACACCATAAAAGGTAAGGAACAGCACTATATAATGATTAAAGGCAGAGTAGATCAAGGAGACATATGGGTCAACCTCTATGCACAAATGATAGATATGAAAAATACATAAAACAATGGCTAGCAGAATTGAAGAAGAAAAGAAATAGACAGCACCACAATAATGATAGGAGATTTTAACACATCATTCTCACCAAAGAATAGGTCAATACAAAAGATACTTAACAAAGATGGAGAAAATCTAAACTATTCATTCCACAAACTTGACTTTGTGGATGTATTCACATTGTTGTTTTCATTCACATTACTGCACCCAAATAAAGCTCAATTAACTTTATTCTCAAGTGCACATGGTATATTCTTCAGAGTTGATCACATATTAGGGCACACAGCATACTTCAGCAAATGAAAAAAAACCCGAAACAAAACACCACACACAATAAAATAATGTAAAGTATCTTTTAAGAAAGAAATTAACCACAAGAGGATAGAGCTTATAAAGCCACCAATATGGAAGCTAAATAACACCTTACTAGAATACTATTGGATTATATTATAGAAGAACTAAAGATTGGAATAGAAAAAATTCCTTGAAACAAATGATAAAGAAAATACAGTGTACCAAAACCTCTGGGATGCAGCTAAGTCAGTCCTTAACAATAGGCAAATACATAATAAAATAATGAAACAAAATTAATGATCTAACTCAACACTTTCTTCACATGGAAAAAAAGAACAACAATCTAGACCCACAGCCTGTAGTAGGAAGGAAAGTATAAGAAAAAGGTTTGATATGAAAGAGATAGAAAACAGAAAAACAAAACCATCAACAAAACTAGGAAATGGTTTTGCAAAAGGATCAATAAAATGGATAAATCATTTCCAAACTTAACAAAGGAAAAAAAAAAGAAGACCCAAATAACTCGATTAATGAACAACAGAGGTGATATCACAACAGAACTAGAGGAAATTAAATGTATACTATTGAAATATTATAAATGTCAATCTGTATTTCATTAATTACATAAAGACATTTGACTGTGCGGATCATAACAAAGTGTGGCTAATGTTGAAAAGAATGGGAATCCCAAGGCACTTAATTGTGCTCATGGGAAACCTTTATGTGGACCAGGAAGCAGTCTTCAGAACAGAGCAAGGAAACACTACATGGTTCAAAAGCAGAAAAAGAGTGCATCATGTGTCCTATCTCCATACCTTTTTTATCTATATGTAGAACAGGTCATTCAAGAGTTTGGCTTTTATGACGATGAATGTGGCATCTGGATTGGAACAAGATTCATCAACAATCTTCATTATGCAGATGACAGAACCTTACTTGCTGAAATGGACATGACCAGGACATGAGATATTTGCTACAGACAGTCAAGGAATGTAGTCTTCAATATGGATTGAAGCTCAACATCAAGAAAACAAAAATTCTCATCATGTCAACTGGCAGCTTCATGATGGATGGAGAAGAGAAGAAGTTGTTGATAACTTCAGCTTGCTTCGTTCCACAATCAACATTCTTGGCACCAGCAGTCAGTAAATAAAAAGACAAATTTTACTGGGAAAGTCTGCTGTCAGAGAACTCTCTAGAGTACTGAAGAGCAACAATGTCAGTTTGGAGGCTAAGATGCACCTGATCCAGGGCATGGTCTTCACAATTACTTGCTATGCATCAGAGAGATGGACAATAAGGATGATAGAAGAATTAATGACTTTGAGCTGTAGTGGAGAAGAGTGTTGACTTCCAGGAGAACAAACAGGTTTGTTCCAGAAAGGGTGCAACCAGAGTGCTCCCTGAAGGCAAACATTTTGAGGCTGCATCTCCTATACTTTGGGTACATGGCCAGGAAGCACTTGTCTTTTGAGAGGGACATCGTTCTTGGAAAGGAGGAGGGACAGCACAGAAGAAGAAGACCCAGGATGAGATGGTCGAGTCAGTGACTGGAACAATGGGATTAAGTCTGTATGAGATGTTGGGATTGGTTCAGGATAGGGTAGATTTCAGACTTAATATATACAGAGGGTCGTTATGAGTCACAGGTGACTTGATGGCACATAACAACAACAATAGCAACAATAGTCTGATAAATTTGAAAACCTAGAGGAAATGCACAAAATTCTCGAAATTCATGCCTTACTCAGGTTGAAATTCAGATTTAGAACGTATGAAGAGGTTCACCACAAATGAAGAAACTGAGTAGATTATGAAAAGTCTCCCCCACAAAAAATGTTCTGGAACAGATGGCTTTATGGCTAGATTCTACCAAACGTTCAGAGAATATATATCACCAATTCTACTTAAATTATTTTAAAAAAAATAGACAAAGAAGGAACACACCCAGAGACATTCTTTGAAGCAAGCATAATCCTAACACCAAAACCAAGCAAAGATATTGTCAAAAGAGAAAACTACAGACCAATATCTCTCATGAACAAAGATGCAATCATCCTTAACAAAATCTTAGCCAATAGAATCCAACAGTACAATTTGATGGGTGGGAGAGGATGAGGGAAATTGGAAGAATCTGTTCTGGAAAACAATGTATTAGAATTTTGTAAAAAAAATTAGTATGATAAAAAAATAATCATGGCCAAGTGGGATTCATAACAGGTATGCAAAGATGGTTTAACAGAAGAGAAACAATGTAATTCACCATATTAACAAAGTAAATAACAAGGATCATATGATCCTAGCAATTGATACAGAAAAGGCATTTGGCAAAATCTATTTCCCGTTCCTGATTAAGACACTCAGATACATGGGAGTAGAAAGCCATTCCACGTAGTGAAAAGTACATATGCAAAAGCCAACAGCCAATATTAGTTTCCATGGTTGTTGTTGTTGTTATTAGGTGCTGTTGAGTAGTACAACTCATAACGACTCTATGAACAAAAGATCTGAACCCTGTTCTTCTATTCTGTGCCATCCTCACACTTCCTGGCACACAAGAGCCCACAATCAATTGTGGCAGTCACTGTGTCAATCCTCTGGGTGAGGGTCTTCACTCCATAATCCATTCTCCACCCTTTCCAGCGTCATGTCCTTCCCAGGAGCAGCCCCTCCTAACAACATGCCCAAAATATGTGAGGCAAAGCCTCATCATTATTACCTCCAAAGGTCACTCTGGCTTCATCCTGTCTAAAACATTAATACTTGTTGTTTTGGCTGTCCCTGGTGTGATCAGTGTTCTTCTCCAAAACCACATCTCAAAGGTGTCAATTCTTTCTGTCATCCTTGTTTATTATCCAGCTCTCAGATGCATAGCAAATGATCAGAAAAAGTATGGCCTGAATCAGATTCACCTCAATACTCAAACAGACACCATTACTCCTCAATAATTTGGAGAGGTCCCTAAGTGCAAATTTTCCTAGTGAAATGCTTCTCCTTCTTTCCTGACCACTTGTACCAACTGTGTTAATTGTGGATTCAAACAAGATGAAGCTGTTGACAGTTTCAATCACCTATTCACATGTCATGATTTTGCCTATTGGCCCAAGGGTAAGAATATTTCTTTTCCTTGACATTGAGATACAAAGACTAAACGCATTTTCCTTCTGAAGAGGGAACAAAAATACCCCCTATCACCACTTCTACTTAATATTGTATTAGAAGCTCTTACTAGGACAATACGACAAGAGAAGGAAATAAAAGGCATCCAGATCAGCAAAGAGATGATTACATTGTCACAATATGTAGATGATATGACAGTATACATATAAAATACCAAGGACTCTTTTAGAGCTAGTGGGACAATTTAGTGGGGTGGCAGGTTACAAGACCAACATCCAAAAGTTAGTAGGATTCTTCTACAGTAATAAAGAGAACTCAGAAGTAAACCAAGAAAGCAATCCCATTTATAACAGTCATGCTAGGGATGAAAAGTTGAGAAAAAATTGGGTTGATTTAATAATTTAAAAAGTCATTTCTAGATTCATCCTGAAATACAGTGTGGTAAACGATAGGATAATATCCATGCACACACAAGAAAGTCCAGTGAATACCACTATCATTCAAATATAAGCACCAACAACTACAGCCAAAGAGTGGGAAATGGAAGATTTCTACCAACTTTTGCAACCAGAAATTGATCAAACATGCAATCAAGATGCATTGATAATAATGGG
>NW_006399793.1:499307-511301 GCF_000299155.1 Elephantulus edwardii
GAGATGGATCGATTCTGTGACTGGAGAGGTGGGAATAAGTGCATTTGAGATGGCTAGGTTGGCACAGGATAGAAGAGCATATAGAGCTCTTGTACATAGGGTCGCTATGAGTCGCCAGCGACTCGATGGCACATAACAACAACAACAACAACAACAACAACAACAACAACAACAGCAAAATCTATCAAATGGTGAAATAACAACCTCTTCAACAAATGGTTCTGGCAAAACTGGAATGTTAACTTCAGAAAACTGAAGCAGGGTGCTTAACTCTCACCATATACAAAAATACATTTTCAACGTGAATCAGAGACATGGAAAGCAAAGCCCCAGATCATAAAGTTAATAAAAGACAAACTGTGACCAGTCTCAGAAGGTCTTGTCAATGGTAGAAAAGAGGCCGCCAAATACAGCCAGAAATGCACAGTCTTTAAAGGATAGAATTGATAAATTAGACCTTTTAAAGATTAAATACCTGTACTCACATAACTCAATTATGAAACAGGCAGAAGACATAAGAAGACTTTTCACAGAACAAGCCATTAGGATGGTCAATAAAAAATGCCCAAAATAATTGTCAATAAGAGAGATGGAAATTAAAACCACAACGAGATACCTTCTCACTGGTAGCAGTGGCAAAGTTTGGCAGGGCAGCAAGCAGTAAATGTTAGAGAGGATGTGGAGAGATTGGAACTCTTATACACTGTTGGCTGGATTGTAAAATAATGCAATGACTCTGGAAGGCAGTTTGGCATTTTCTAAAAAAGTTGAACATAGAAGCTATGTAAGCTACTCCCCTACAGCAATACACCCCAAGGAAATCAGAACTGAGACACAGATGGAGATTATACACCATTGTTGATAGCAGCGTTATTCACCATCTCCAAGAACATGGAAACACCCCAAATGTCTAACCACAGTCTAATGGACTGAGAAATTGTGGTATTCACTCAATGGAATACTCTGCAGCACTCAGGAGAAACAGTAGTTAAAAAATGCTACATAACTTGGGAGCTACTGGAGAGCATTATGCTGAGTGAACTAACTCAGTCTCATAAGGACAAATGCTGCATAAGATCATCATTGTAAAAACAGAAGGATAACTAGTAAAACATGTATGGTGACCCAAGGAGGGAAGAGGTAAAAAGAGGGGTGAAGATGCATAGGGGCAAAATCACAGGGTTGCACAATTTGGTGGATGGAAGGAGTAAAGGAAATGGGAAAAACATGATGGGGATCTGAGAAGACAGGGTAGTGTCACAACGCATGGGAATGATGGTATGGGACACAACATGAATGAAGAATAGTGTGAAACACAATGTAGACAAACTTTGTAAGCAAACCAATATAAAATAGAAATAAAAAAAAACTTTGTGTGTTGTTGTTAGATGGCACCAAGTTGAGAGTAACTCACGGTGACCCTGTGAAGAACAAATCTGAACATTACCCTATCCCGTGCCATTCTCATAATCTCAGATATGATCAGTCACCATGCCCATCCATAATTTTGAGACTCTTCCTTTCTGTGACCCTCCATCTCTCCCAGCGTGATGACTTTGTCCAAGGATTGACCTCTCCTGACAACATATCAGAGCTACGTGATACACAGATTCACCATCTTTGTCTCCAATGAGGACCTTGCTTACACTTTTTCCAAGACAGATTTGTTTACTCTTTTTGATAGTCCAAGGAATATTTAATACTCTTTGTCACCATCACAATTAGATGGTATAAATTCTTCTTTGGTCATCCTTATGTGTAGTCCAGCTTTTAGATACATATGATGCCATTGAAAATACCATGGCTTGGATCAGACATACTTTATTTATTAAACTATTATTTTTGCTCTTAGAATTTTTGAGAGGTACTTTACAGCAGATTTACCCAATGCAACATATAGTTTTATTTCTTGTCAGATTTTACACCGAGTGCTGACTGTAGAATAGTAAAATGAAATAGTTGAAAATTGCATTCTTATTTCCATCTATCATGTTGTTGCCTATTGCTCCAATGTTGTTGCTGCTGTATGCCTTTGAGTTTGAACTGACTCACAGCTGTCCATCTGGCAGGTATTCAGAGGCAGTAACTTGCATGGGCAGGTGCAAAATCATGGAGTCAATTCTAGCTCATAATAATTCTGTGAAAACCCTATTGTGCTAATTAATATCTTGTGTCAACATGGTCATGATCCATCACTCTTGTTGTTGTTAGGTACCATAGAATCACCTACAACTCACAGTGACTCTTTGAACAGCAAATCTGAAACTTGCCCTATTCTGCAAATCCTCACAATTTTTTATATGCCTGAGTCTTGATGGCCTAGTGGTAAGAACATGTGCTACAATCTCAAAGTCACATTGTTCGAATCCACTAGCTGCTCTGGGGCAGAAGGATGGACAATCTCCTCCTATGCAACTTACTGCTTCTGAAAAGCCTCTCTTATGTCAACTATGGATTAGTTCTGACTCAATGGCACATAACAACAACAACAAATTGGATGGGAGGAGATGGTTCATCTTTCTCCTCTAAAATAACTGGAGGATTCAAACTTTGTGACTTTAAATTTGCAGTGCAGATTCTTATTACTAGGCCACCAGAACTCCCCAGTGATGAGAATTTTTGTTTTCTTGATATGTAACCCATATTGACCTTCAGTGTGTGTGTTACATTTTCTTCACTTTCTGCAAGCAAGGTTGTGTCATCTGCACAATTTAGAGTTTTTCTTCCAATTCTGATGCCATAGTGTTCTTTAATCAACTTATTGAATTATTTGCTCAGTATACAGATTAGATGAATATGAAAATCAAGATTCCTACCACTGAGTCAACTGGCAGTGTCATGATAGAAGGAGAAAGGATTGAGATTTTTTAGCAATTTCGGCTTACTCAGTTCCACAATCTACAATTTTGGGACCTGCAGTCAGGAAATCAAAAGATTAATTACATTAGTTGAATCTGCTTTCAAGGACCTCTCCAAAGATCCTTGCTGAAGAGCAAGGGTGTCAGTCTAGAGACTAAGGTGTGCTTGGTCCAAGCCATGGTCTTAAAAATTATTTGCTATGCATCAGAGAGCTTGATAACCAACCAGGATGAAAGAAAAAGAATAAATGCCTTTGAGTTGTTGTGCTGGAGAAGAGTATTGAACATATCATGAACTGCGAAGAGAACTAACAGGTTTTCCTAGAGAGGGTGAAACCAAGCTGCTCCTTGGAGACAAGGATTTTGAGATTCCATCTCACATACCTTGGGCATGTAGTTGAAAGGGACCAATTTTTGAAGAAGGATATCATGCTTGGAAAAGTCAAGGGGCAGTGCAGGAGAGGAAGGCCCTGGGTGAGATGAATTGACATAAAAACTGGAATAATGAGGGTATTTTCTATTTTAAAAAGATAATATTTTAAAATTTGAGGATCAATTAATATTTATCATCTTGCTTATTATTTCGTTTTTCAAAGCATTACAACTCTCTGAATTTAATGACAAATGCCAACACACCTTTTAAAAAAATTAATTTTAATGAAAGTTTACAGACTTAGGGTTTCCAGTCATTCATTATTGCACTTTTCTCCCTCCCCTCCCCCCATTCACTCTTCTCCTTGAAAAGAAAAAAATACTCTTTCATTGTTATACAATCCCCACCCCCACCCCCACAGTCCACTCCACTGTGCAGCCTTCACTCTGGACTTCGGTAATGACAAGAATGCCCATTCATATGTCCCTTTAAAACAGTTCTCTCTCTCATCTATTTCAATGCAATATACATCATTCCTACCCTCCTTTTCTGTCTTCTCTCAACCCTGATGTCATTTCCATTTTACAACAGTGGCCCTATGCAATATTTGTCCTTTTGTGACTGTGATATTTCACTCAACATAATGTTCTCCAGGGTCATCCATTTTACATAATATTTCATGAGTTCTTTGTTTTTCAGTGCTGCATTTCTCTATTCATTTTTTTGTTAATGAGCCCTTGGGTTGTTTCCACCTCTTTGCTATTGCGAACAAAGCCGCAATAAACATGGGTGTGCATATATCTGCTTGGGAGGCAGTTATGGTTTCTTTAGGGTAAATTCCCAGTAGTGTAATTGCTGAGTCAAATGGTATCTCTGTTTGCAACTTTTTGAGAAGGCGCTATACATTCTTCCACAGTGGTTGCACCATTTTACACTCCCGCCAACAGTGAATAAGGGTTCCAGTTTCTCCACAACCACACCAGCATTTGATGTTTGCTGTTCTGTTAGATTTTGCTGTTCTGACTGGGGTGAGATGATATCTCATAGTTATTGTGGTTTGCATATCTCTCTTAGAGCTAGGGATTTTGAACATTTCTTCATGTGTTTGTTTGCCATTTGAATGTCTTCTTTGATGAAATGTCTACTCATATCCTGTGCCCATTTTTCAATTGGGTTATTTACCTTTATCTTGTTTTCATCGACAACACACCTTTTAAAACCTGAATACCTTTGAAAGTGTTTGAAATTGCACTTTATCTGTGAAAATAAAAAAAACATTCTTCAATCTAGGATGCATAGTGCTCAAACCTACATTCAACAAATGATATTATAGTCCTGTTAAATATTTGTATTTAATCTGTGTATTTCCTAATTTTTAATAAATGTCTCAGCTCATTTATCATTTCATTGCCATTGAGTCAAAATCAGCTCATATGTAACTCTCTACTGGGCTTGTGAAGCTGTAAATCACATGGGAGGAGGCTACAGATCTGTCTCTCACAGAGCCATTGGTGCATTTGAACCACCAGAATGATGTGGCCTTTGGATTAGCAGTGTAACTCCCAAAGATTATGCCTCCAGAGCTGCTAGTTCACCTCTAGCTGCTAACTAAAGTAATTCTGTAGTGAATGCATACGATTGGGTTATGATGGGACTATAATCCTATTACTTTGTTAAACTAACTTATCTTATTATAAGTTTGCTGTGATCATTCCACTATTTTATTTGTTTGCAGGATAAACTTTAAGGTATATTGTCTTTGACAGATGAGGAAACTAAGGGGAGTACTTTAAGGCTGTCCACAGTTACAGATTTATTGTAACAGCTACAAACAAAAGGGATTACTGGACTCCTCATCTAAGGTTCTTATGCTTTTGGCAACCACCATATGCTTTCCCCAGGCACACCTGTCACGATCAGATTAGTATTTATTCTGAGTCGTTTTCCATGTTCACTGTGTCAGAAAGGATAGCATGTCATTTTTCTTTCTTTCTTGATGCCTATCTTGCTTCAAGGGAATATAGTTTTAATATTCAATAGTGAATATTAAATATATCTATTAAATATGATATATGACAAGAAATCTATATTCTGCATTCAGAGTCGTACTGTTACCCAACATTTTGATATGTGTGTCACTGTAGAGAACACAATGGATCCTCCTGCCAGTCACCTTTAACTACCTAAATTTCACAGCTTCTCAGGGATGCAGGCAGAAGGATCTTGCTGCATGTCAGACTTGATGCCCCCATGTCCCTTTCTTATTTCTGTAAAAAGAACAGAAAGATTTAGTATCCTTACATGGTTGGTAACTGATAAGCAGAACTCTGCTCCATATTTTCAAAAGAAGTGATGCTGTCATAACCTGCCCCCAGGGTTCCATCAGGGCTTCCTGTCACTCTACAAGATCCTGAGAAGTGATAGTTTCATTATGATCCCTTAGATGCAGACCTACATTTCACCAGTAGGGAGCGGTACAGAACATAGACAAAGCTGGGCAAACTCTTATCTTTGCCTTTTCCTCATTGTATGACCTGGTCAAGTGACTTGTTTAACATCCACTTACTGCTATCTTGTCAATATATCTTAAAAAATAATTTCCGAAGTGAAAATCATTCTACCTTCTTGAAGTGACATGAAACCTTTAGTTTCTCTGATATTATACTTTTATTATGAAAATATCCAAGGTCTAAGCAATGATTGTATTACAAACCATATTAAGCTATAAATCAAAGAAAACTTGTTGCAACCCAGTTGATTTGGACTTACAATCTGTAGGACAGAGTAGGACAGGCCTACAATGTTTGCAAGGTTTTAATATTTTTAAAGGCAGAATCCCACATTTTTAACTATGGTGCAGCTGATGGGTTTGAACTGCTAACTTTTCAGTTAACAGCCATACTTCTAATCACTGAGCCATAAAAGCTCCTTATAGCTAGCTATGACAGGTTGGAAAAGAATAATGAAGTTCATGGAGTTCTGGGAATAAAAATTATGTACAAAAATCCAAAGAAGGATTGATGTCCTTAAACTGTGATATTGGCAAAGAGTATCGAACATACTGTACTTTCAAAAGATTGAACAATTTTTTTTTTCTTGGGGAAATGCAACCAGGATGTTCCTTATAGGCCAAACTGGTGAGACTTTGTCTCACATACTATGTTATTAAGGAAATGTTATTAAGAATGGACACTCCTTAAAGAAAGACATAATTCTTAGAAAAGTAGAGGATCAGTAAAGGAAAGATGGACTCTCAAAGAGATGGATTGATAGTTACTGCAGTAATGGGTTTAAGTAAAGTGGATATTGTGATGATGCCACATTCCTCTTCATAAAGTCCAACGTCTTGAATTATTTGCTTAGCATACAGATTTATCTGGTATGGATAAAGTTTTCAGCCTTGACACAGCCATGATTTTAAACCGTGAACAGCTAGAGTAAGAAAAGAAACAGAAAAACTCACTTGGCATTTCTCAAGCTGAAAGGATTGAAAACCAAATTCTAGCCTCGAGTTACAATACTCAAGGATGCTGTGGGAAAAGTTTTGAATTATCCAATAATCATCAAAACCAGCAAAGAAAATGCACTGTGTTGTTGTTATATGCCATTGAGTTGCTTGCAACTCATTAACAACCAACCCTATGTGAAATAGCTCTGAACCATGCCCTATCCTGAGCCAGTAGTGCTGACTCCAACATACCTAATCCCTTTGCCCCAGTTATAATGCCAATTCATCTCATCTGGGGTGTTCCTCTCCTGGACTCTCCCTCCGTCCTTTGAAGCTTGATGTCCTTCTCCAAGCACTGGTCTCTCTCGGCCATATGTCCAAAGTATGTGAGATGACTCTTCAAAATACTTGTTTCCTTTCCTAGAAGAAATTGCTTTTCACTCTCTTCAAGACAGACCTACTACTTCTGCTGATGATCCGTGGTATTCTCAATACTCTTCTCCAGCACCACAACTCAAAAGCATCAACTATTCTGTCATCCTTAGTCATTGTACATCTCTCTGATGCATAACAAATAACTGCAAAGACCATGGTCTGGATCAGGTACACCTTATTCTCTAGACTGACATCATTGCTCTTTAGCATTTTGGAGAAATTCCTGACAGTGACTTCTCCAGTGCAAAATAATCTTTCGATTTCCTGCCTGCTGGTACCAATAGTGTTGATTGTGGAGCCAAGCAAGCTGAATTTGTTAGCAATATTAATCTCTTATCCAACCATCATGGTGCTGCCAATTGGCACAGTGGTAAGAATGTTTGTTTTCTTGAGGTTAAGCTTCAATTCACATTGAAGACTACAATAACTATACAAAAAAATAAAAAATTGACTGACACAGAAGTTCAGGAAGTAGCACACAATTAAGGACCAATGAATTAATGAAGCTTCTTTCTTCAAGTGGAACTAAGGCAGTAGCCAAACATAAAGATTCAGGAACTGTTATCAACTGACATATTTCAACAAACAAATACAGTCCTGGATGTGCTCACCAGTCCATGCCAAGAAATTTGGAAAACAACTGACTGGCCAACTGACTGGAAGAAGTCCATATTTGTTTCCATTTCCCAAAAATGGTGATTAAATAGAGTGTAAAAATCATTAAAATCACATGAAAGTAAAATACTGCTAAAGATTACTTAAAAACAGTTTATACAATAGTACATCAACAGAACCTGAAATTCAAGCCAGATTTACAAGATGTCACAACACCAGGGATATCTTTTCTAAGAATACCGGAAGGATGTCTATTTTTATTTATTGGTTATGAAAAGACATTTGACTGTGTGGATCATAACAAATTATGGCTAATAATAATAATGGGGATCCCAGAATAGTTAATTTGCCTCGTGGGAAACTTATACCTAGAACAAGAAGCTGTTGTATGAATAAAGCAAGGGAACACTGCACGGTTTTACAAATTTTTCAGAGTCTGATTTCAACCAAACATTCGAAGAAGATCTAACAATGATCTTATGTAAATGATTTTAAAAATTAGAAAAAGAAGAAACACTCCCAGAGTTGGTCTATGAAGTAAACAATCCTAATATCAAAGCCAGACAGAGTCATTACCAAAAGGGAAATCTACAGACTAATTTATCACATGAATAGAGATGAAAAATTCTTAAAAAATCCTGGCCAATAGAATCCAATAACACATTAAAAAAATAATTCATCATGACCAAGTGGGATTCATAAAAGGTATGCAAAAATGGTTTGACATAAGGAAAATAATTAACATAATTCATCACATTAACAAAGCAAAGAACAAGAATCACATGATCCTTTAAATTGGTACAGAAAAAGCTTTTGATAAAATCCAGGACTTTTTCTTAATTAAAACACTCAGCAAGTTAGAAATAGAAGAGAATTTCAACAACATACTGAAAAGTATGTATGCAAAACCAGAAACTAATACCATTCTCAGTGGAAAAAGACTAAAGGCATTCTCGTTGTGAACAGGGACCAGAAAAGGATGTCCACTTTCACTACTTCGATTCAATACTATTTTGGAATAATTTGATAGGGCAATACAAGAGAAGGAAATAATACTATTTTGGAATAATTTGATAGGGCAATACAAGAGAAGGAAATAAGAGGCATCCAAATTGGCAAAGAGGTTGTAAAACTGTCTCTATTTGTAGACAATATGACAGTATACATAGAAAACTCCAAGGACTCAACAAAAACCTGTTAGACCAATGAGATAAGTTTAGTAGAGTAGCAGGAAACAAGATCAACATACAAAACTCAGTGGGATTCCTCTACAGTAACAAAGGAAGAGCAGATAAGGAAACCAAGAAAGCAATACCATTTACAATAGGCAATTACAAATTGAGATGCTTGGGAATAAATCTAACTAGAGATATAAAAAAGATCATTGTTAAAAACCCTACAAATTACTACTGTGAGAAATAATGTTGTTGTTGTTATGTGCCATTGAGTAGCCTGGGACTCATAGCAACCCTATGTAAAACAGTCATAAACTCTGCTCTATTCTGTGCCAATCTCACTGTCTCCGACACACCTACTCCTATTACCCCAGTCACTGAATCAAGGCACCTCATACAGGATTTTCCTCTCCTGTGCTGAGAAATAATAAGAGACCTAAATAAATAGAAAACTATCTTTCCTTGTTCATGGAGACAAATACTTAATATAGTGAATATGATAATCTTACCAAAAGTATGGATTACATTTCAATGTCAAGAAAACAAAAATTATTACCACTGGGCTAATATGTAACATAATGATAGGTGGGGAAATGATTGAAACTGTCAATGACTTCATCTTACTTGGATCCACAATTAACACCCTCGGTATCAACAGTCAGAAAATCAGGAGATGTACTGAATTGGGGAAGTCTGCTATTAGGGACCTCTCTAAATTATTGAGGAGTGAAGATGTCAGTTTGAGGACTAAGGTGTGTCTGATTCAGGCCATGGTCTTTCTGATCACTTACTATACATCTGAGAGTTGCATAATGAATAAGGATGATAGAAGATGAATTTATGCCTTTGAACTATGGTATTGAAGATGCATACTAAACATCCCATGGACTATCAACATAACAAACAAATATGTTTTGATGAGGGTGCAGCCAGAGTGTTCATTTGAGGCAAGGATGATGAGGCTTTTCCTCACATACTTCAGGCATGTTTCTTAGAAAGGAACAT
This sequence comes from Elephantulus edwardii, assembly GCF_000299155.1. NCBI lineage: Eukaryota > Metazoa > Chordata > Mammalia > Macroscelidea > Macroscelididae > Elephantulus > Elephantulus edwardii. The sequence continues at coordinate 509,217 of NW_006399793.1, forward strand.
AATGCTCAGGAATGTGGAGGGTAAGTGAAGGAGAAGAAGATGCTTTAACAGGTGAATTGACAAAGGTGACTCCTGTAATGGGTTTTAATGTGTCAGAAAATGTGAGAATGGCACAGGATAGTATAGAATTTAGATCTGTTGTTCAGATAGAGTTGCTATGAATCATGCTCAACTTGATGACACAGAACAATAACAACAACAAACAAAAGCAATCTATAAATTTAAGCTAATCCCAATATAGATACCAAATTAATTTTTCAAAGATATTAAAAAGGCAATTTACAAATTTATTAGGAAAGTAAAGAGACCCTGAATAAGTAAAGCACTTTTAAAAAACAAAAATGAAGTTGGGAGGTATAGAATTTCCAGATCTCAAAACTTACTACACAGATGTGATAACCAAAACAGCATGCAACTGGTACAATGATAGACAAATAGATCAGTGGAACAGAATAATGAACCCAGAAATTAACTCATCTACCTACAGTCAACAAAATTAACCCAAGAAAAACAACATTAGACTTGGTAGATCAATTTAGAAAAGTGGTAGGACACACAATCAATATACAAAAGTCAGTGAGATTTCATTAAAATAAGTAACAAAGGAAGGACAGATAAGGAAAGTACTTGGATCAGGAAACAGTTGTCAGAACAGAGCTAGGAAACACTGCATGGTTCAAAATTGGGAAAAGAGTGCATCAGGGATGTGTTCTGTATCCATACATTTTCAATCTATATGCAGAACATGTCATTTGGGAGGCAGACTTTATAAGATTATTAGGCTTGGAGGAAGACTCATTAACAACCTGTGTTGAACAGATATTGCAAATTTGTTTGCTGAAACTGAAGAGGACCTGAAGCATTTGCTGCAGAAGGTCATGGACAGTAGTCTTCACTATGGATTGAAGTGCAACATCAAGAAAACAAAGATTCTCACCACTAGGCCAAATGGTCGTGCCATGACAGTTGGAGAATACATTGAGATTGCTAACAATTTCACCTTGCTTGGTTCCAGAATCAACATACTTGATATCAGCAGTCTGGAACTCAAAAGATGAGTTACATTAGGACAATCTGCTGTAAAGGATCTCTCCAGAGTGCTGAAGAGCAAAGGTGTCAGTCTAGAGACTGAGGTGAGCCTGATCCAAGACATGGTCTTCACAATGACTTGCTATGCAATAGAGAGTTGGACAATGACTAAAGATGATAGAAGAAGAATAGATGTCCTTGAACTGTGGTGCTGGAGAAGAGAATTAAACATATCATGGACTGCCAAGAGAACAAACACATCTATCCTGGAGAGGCTGAAACCAAGTTATCCCTTGGAAGCAAGGATTTTGAAGCTTCATCTCACATACTTTGGGAATGTGACCAGTTCTTGGAGAAGAACATCATTCCTGAAAAGATGTAAGGACAGTGCAGAAGAAGAAGAGCCCAGATGAGGTGAGTTGACATGATAACTGGGGTAATGAGAGTTGGTGTATTGGAGATAGTGAGATAATGAGATTGACTCAGGACATGACAAAGTTCAGAGTTATTGTGCATAGGGTTGTTATGAGTTGTAGTTGATTATATGACACATAAAAACCACCACGGCAACCACCTAGAGTCATTTGGTATTCGACAAGAAAACAAAACATATCAAATAGGGAAATGACAATCTACTCAACAAACAATGCTGGCAAAGCTGGACATCTACCTGCGGAAAGTTCAAGCAAGATCCACATGTCATACCATATACTAACATCAACTTAAAGTGGATTAGAGACAAAGGAGTAAAGTCTCAAACTACAAAGATCTTAAGAGAGAAAATGGGACCAAATATTAAAGGCCTAGCCTATGGTGTAAATAAGACTCACAAATACAGCCAGAAATGCACAACAAGGAATGGATAACATTAATGAATGAGATCTTTGAAAAATTAAGTTCCTGCGTGCAACAAAAACATTTTTTTCCAGTAGGATGAGAAGAAAATATACTGACTAGGACTTGGACCAAGAGGCAGTAGTCAGAACAGAGCAGGGTAACACTGCATGGTTCAAAATTGGGAAGGGTGTACACCAGGGATGCATCCTGTCTCCATAC
>NW_006399793.1:511401-512124 GCF_000299155.1 Elephantulus edwardii
TCTGTCCCGCTCGAATTTCAAAACCATCTCAGGAACAGGTTTGAGGCCTTGAGCACCAATGAGCATAGACCAAATGAGCTCTGGGAGGATATCAACAAAATCATCCATGAAGAATGCAAAGTATCATTACAAAGGCTGTAGAAGAAGAAAAGACCAAGATGGATGTCAGATGAGACTCTGAATATTGCATTAGAGCACCAAGAAGCCAAAGTAAAAGGAAGAAACCAAGAAATCAAAGAGCTGAACAGAAAAATGTCAAAAGGCAGCTTGGGATGACAAAGCAGGACACTGTAATGAAACGTGTAGAGAGCTGGAGTCAGAAAATCAAAAGGGCTGAACTCACTCAGCATTTCTTAAGCTGAAGGAGCTGAAAATCATATTCAAGCCATGGGTGGAAATACTTAAGGATAGTTTGGGTAGAAGGTTAAGAGATCCAGGAAGCATCAAAAGAAGATGGAAGGAGTACACGGAGTCACTGAATCAGAAGGAATTGGCTGACACAGAAGAATTTAATGAAATAACGTATGAGCGAGGTCTGTGGTAATGAAGGAGGAAGTTCAAGTTGCTCTGAAGGAACTGGCAAAAAACAAGGCTCCAAGAGTTGACAGCATACCAATTGCCTTTCAAAAATAGACGCTACCCTGGATATGCTCACTAAGTTGTACCAAGAAATCTGGAGGACAGCCAGCTGGACAACTGACGGGAAGAGATCCATATTTTTTT
>NW_006399793.1:518110-547062 GCF_000299155.1 Elephantulus edwardii
GAGGGACAGCGCAGGAGGGGAAGACCCTCTATGAGATGGATTGATTCGATGACTGGGGTAATCGGGATTGGTGTGTCAGAGGTGATGCGGTTGGCGCAGGATAGAGCAGGGTTTAGGGCTGTTGAGTCCTATGAGTTGCTATGAGTCGCAAGCAACTCGACGGCACATAACAACAACTACAGGCAAGTATCTCATAACAAAAGCTCGTAGAATACTACAGAGTCTCCATAGGGAAAAGATTGACAACTCAATTCCAAAATGGGCAAAAGACACAGAAAGGTTTTTCATGAAAGAATTTGTTCAGATGACCATCAGACACATGAAATGCTCAAAATCACAATAAGAGGGATTCAGATAAAAATTACAATGAAATAGTACCTCACTCCTGTAGCAGTGGCAAAATTTAACAGGACAGCAAGCAAGCAGTAAGTGCTAGAGAGGAGGTAGAGGGATTAGAACTCTCATACACCGTTGGTGGGATTGTAAAATGGTACAATCACTCTGTAAGGAACTTTGATGTTTCCTCAAAAGGCTGACTGCAGAGATTCCATGTGATTCAGCTATTCCACTGCTAGACATAAACCCCGAGGAAAATAGAAACTGAGACACAAATGAAGATTTGTACACCAATGTTCCTAGCAGTGTTATTCACAATAACAAAAAAAAAAAAAAAAAGGAAACGGCTAAATTTCCATCAACAAACAAATGGCTTGAGAAACGGTGCTACATTCACACAATGAAATACTATGCAGCACTCAGGATCAAAGATTTTGAAAAATAAAATATAACATGGGAGAAGCTGTGGAGCATTATAATAAGTGAAGTAATTCAGACTCATAAAGACACATATTGCATAAGACCATTATTGTAGTAATGGAAGGATAACTAGTAAAACATGTACAAAGGCCCAAGAGGAGGAGGGATGGGGAGGATTTTTGAGAGTAATGGGAGGTGGGGAAATTACCTGTTCACAGAACTTTGTGGTCAGATGGAGGGTGTGAAAGAATTAGGAAGGATCCAGTGAGGACCTGAAAAGATAAGGTAATAATGGGAATAGATCAATGATGATTAAATTTGTAAAATACAATGTATAGGAATGATCGTATTAAACACAACACAAATGAAGGAATTTATGAGACACAATGCACACAAATTAAGCACAATATATGCTAACTGTATGCAAATCAACATAAAATAAAATTAAGAGGTTTTTCCCCCCAGTCATTACAAATCAGCCGTGTGCCACATAGTGCAGACCTACTTCCACTGGTAGGGAGCATTACAGCATGTAGACAAAGCTGGACAAACTCTCACTTTCCTTTTTTACTCATTGTATGACAGGAGAGCTCTGGTGGCTTAGTGGTAAGAAAATGCACTGCAATCTCAAAAGCACATGGTTTGAATCTACAAGGGGCTCTGCAGGACAAATGGGAAATCTCCTCCCACGTGATTAACAACAGCCTTTGAGAACCCTGTGGAGGGTCAGTTCTGAGGGTCAGTTACAAGTTAGTTCTGACTTGATAATACTCAACAACAGCAATATTATATAACATGGTTAAGTAAATTGTTTGAAAAAATCCCATTATAGATTATTTTTAATGACACCTAGCAATAACAAACCTACCACAAAGAATTATTATGTATATATACATTTATTGAAAATGAAAAATCACAATTTATAAACACATTTGTTAGATATGACTTTTACACATTCCAAAGGAAAACACTCTGGAATTTCTACCCTTCTTTTTTATTATAGTTTTCATTTTTTTAATGAAGATTCCCCCCTCCCCTCACTTTTCTTCATTGACCTTATGTTTCATACAATCATTCAATACATGTGGTTTATAAAATTATTCATCACTGAAATATACTCACCATTACCCTATCTTTTCAGGTCCCCTTCAGATCTTTTCCATGTCCTTTACCACTTCCTCCACCCATCAAATTGTGTGATCTAATCCTTCTTGCAACACCTCTTGGTAAATTAATTTTGTTACCAGACTTACTGTTCTATTCTAACATTTTGAAGGGTTCCTACTTTACAATCTCTTTGACCTACTATCAGAAACTCTATTACCCACAATTTTATTCTTAACCCAGAATTGATCTCCCTTTTCTCACAAGTGCTTCTGAAAATAATCTTGTGGAGTCTCAGAAAGGAGGTTGATATTTGATATCGGTACTTGCATAAAGGTCTAAAGTGAGTATGTTTCAAACCTAGTCTCTAAAAATATCTCCAATAAATTGCAGGTGGGTGCCATTATGTCTTTACTTTTAGTGTATAAAGACTAACTGTTGGAACATGTGTGTGTGTGCGCACACACACAGAGTTCAATCTAGAGCAGCAGGAAAGAATAGCGTTCAGAGACAGGACAGAATATATTTTTTTAAAAAATTAAACCATTTTCTTCCTTACAAATATCAAGGTTCTTTTTATCTAATATCTTTCCATATTTTTGGGCTGGGTGGATAATAGCTGTTAGGTGCAGTAATTTCCAATCTTGTGCCATCTTCATAATCCCTGCTGTTCCTCTTTTTCACATGTTGTCTGTTTTTCAAGTACAACATCATTCTTCAGGCGATTGTCCCTCCTGATAACATTCCAAAAAGTGTAAGAGACAAAGTTTTACCATACTCATTTCTAAGGAGCATTTTAGTTGCACTTCTTACAACACATATTTGTTTGTTCTTTTGACAGTCTTTGCCATATTCAATATTCTTTGCCAACACACAATTCAAATTTATCAACTCTTTTTTACTGTTCCTTCTTCACTGTGCAACTTTTACAAGCATAAGAAGTTATTTAAAATACCCTGCCTTGATTCAAGCTCACCTTAAATCCTCAAAGTGTCATCTGTGCTCTTTAGCAATTTAAAGTGATCCTTTGGAGTAGTATAGCCATTGTTGTTTTTATGTGCTCTCAAGTACCATAGTTATCCTATGTATAACAGCTCTGAACCCTGCTCTATCCTGAGCCAAACTTATTTTCTCTGACACCCCTACCCCCATTAACCCAGTCACTGAGGCAATCTATCTCATTTAATATCTTCCTCTCTTGTGCTGTTCCTCCATCCTCCAGAGCATGATGTCCTTCTCCAAAGACTGGTCCCTCCTTATAATATGCCCAAAGTACATGAGACAGAACTTTAGAATCCTTGCCTCCTAGGAACAGTCTGGTTTCACCCTCTCCAGGATGAACCAGTTTGTTCTTCTAGCAGTCCAGTACTCTTCTCCAGCACCACAGCTCTAAGGCATCAATTTCTTTCATCCCTAGTCATTGTCTAGCTTTCTGATGCATAGCAAGTAATTGCAAAGACAGTGTCCTGGTCCAGGTTCACCTTGCTTGTTGCTCTTCAGTACTTTGGAGACGTACTTTCCTAATGCAATTAGTTTTTTTATGTCCTGGTTGCTGGTACCAAGAGTACTGATTGTGGAGCCAAGCAAACTGAAACTATTAACAATCTCAATCTCTTCACCATCTATCATGATGCCGCCAATCTTCCCAGTGGTGAGAATCTTTGTTTTCTTGATGTTAAGCTTCAATCCATATTGAAGGTTGCAGTCCTTGACTTTTTGCAGCAAATCCCTCAGGTCCCTCTCAGTTTCAGCAAGAAAGGTTGTGTCATCTTCATAATTCAGGTTGTTGATAAGCCTTCCTCCAATACTGATGCCCTATTCCTCCTCAGAGAATCCAGCCTCCTGGAGGATCTGTTCTGCATGTAGATAGAAAAGGTATGGAGATAGGATACATCCCTGGTATACATCCTTCCCAATTTTGAACCATGGAGTGTTTGGTCTGTTCTGATGACTGCCTCCCGGTCCAAGTATAGGTTTTGCATAAGCACAATTAAGTATCTGGGATTCACATTCTTCTCAGAGTCAGCCACGGTTTGTTGTGATCCACACAGTATAGGTCAATGAAAATACTCCTTTTTAGAGATTTAATTTTTTTAAAGAGTCAAGCCTGAAGAATATTGACAAATCATGCATTAACATCAATATACTCAGATAAGATATATTTTATTTCTTGATAATAAATGTCACATGAAAGATATTGATTCTTTAATTTATCCTTCTTCCTACCAATTTCCAAATTGTATAAACAAGTTTCTCCTCGGATGCTAAGATTTTGAAGCTCCAACTTACATATTTTGGGCATGTGGTCAGGAGGGATTGATTCTTGCAGAAGGACATCATGCTCAGAAGAGTGGATGGACAGAACAAGAGAGGAAGACCCCAGATGAGATGGACTGATATAGTGACTAGAGCACCAGATGTAGGTGTATTGAAGTCAGTGAGACTGGCTCAGGACAGAGCAGTCTTCAGAGCTACTATAGATACAGTTGTTAGGAGTCTCAGGTGACTTGACGGCACATAACAGCAACAAAAACAACAACATATCCCAAGACTATTATTGTTAAGTGCCATCAAGTCGAGTAAGTTCATAGTGAACCTATGAACAAAAGATCTCAATCCTGTGCTATCCTGTACCATCCTCAACTTCCTGACACACAAAAGCCCAGTGCAGCAGTTACCATGTCAATCCACCTAGCTGAGGGTATTCCTCTCCTTCCCTGACCCTCCACCTTTCCCAGCATCATCTTCTTCCCTAAGGAATAGTCCCTCTTAGCAACATTCCCAAAATATGTGAGGTGAAATCTTATCATTCTTGACTACAAAGAGCATTCTAGCTGCACCTTCTCCACAACATATCTGTTTGTTCTCTGCTGTCCACGGGCTGATCACAGCTCAAAGGTGTCAATTCTTTTTCTGTCATTCTTATTCATTGTCCTGCTCTCAGATGTATAGCAAGTAATCAGAAAGACCATGGCCAGAATCAGACACACCTTTTTTTCTCAAACAGACATCATTACTCCTCCTAATTTGGAGAGGGTTCTATCTGCAAATTTCCCAAGTGCAAAGTGTCTCCTTATTTTCTGAGTGCTGGTACCAAGGGTGTTAATTCTAGCTTAATTTAGAAAAAACCCAAAATTTGGACAATAAATACGTTTGTGTAAAATGAGTACAGACAGCATGAATACGGCAGAGTCTGACTTCTACTAACTTCATAAAGGGCACTGTCCCCGTCAACAACATCCACAGTACAGAAGCGATTCCTATAAAGCCAGATATGGTCTCCCGCACTCTTGCATCTACTTCTACAAATTAAAATACCAATCTTACTACTCTTCTGCATTTGAAATATTGATAACACAGACTTTACACAAACATAAAGTTATGAGATTTATTACGGAAGTTAGTGTAATTGAGATTGACAGCAGGATACAATCCATCAGTCTAGACATCTTTTCAAGTGTACCTGAAGCCCCCTTGACCTTCAGCTTCATGGCTTAGGTCAATGTAACAAAGTTCCCTTAGTCCTGCCAGTTTTGGTGTCTTCTCTAACTTAGGTTGAAAGACCTTGGCTCTGGTTCTATGGGGCAACAGTGTCAAGTAAGCTCAGTATCGTGTTTATCTCTGGTTTTCTGATGAGGCCGCTGTTTGCTTTTGTGTAGATCTGGGTCTGGCTTGTGAAAGAATCTCTGGCCTCAAAGAACATGCATTGCTTCCCTCCTTTTTTTGGCATTGAGATTCTCAATTTCTACTGCTGAATTCACTTGATTTAAATCTATTGGAATGGCGAGACTAACCAATCCTCTTGTAGATAGACAAACACAGTCTTTTTGTTCAATCCCACTCATCTATGTGGCAAAGTCAGTCAATGACTTGGAAAGATATTTTGAACAACAAAATTATGAACAACACCAAATTATGATAGAAAAATCAATACTTTTGAGTCGTGATGTTGTCAAAGAGAATTGAATATCCCATGGACTGCAAAAATAACAAATAAGTATGTGTTGGAGGAATTGCAACCAAGATTCTTTTTAGAGGTCAGAAATAGGATGTGCTTCAACTTACACATTGTGGGCATCTTGTGAGAAGGGGCCAGTTTGTGGAAAAAGACATGATGCAAAGATAGAGGGTCAGTGAAGCAGAGAAAACTTTGATGAGATGTATTGATTCAGTGTCTATAGCAATGGGTTTGAGTCTATTATAAATCATGAGTTTGGCACAAAATAAGGCAAAGTTTAGCTCCATTATTCATGATTCAAAGTTACTATGAGTAGTATGTGATTCGACAGCAACTACCAACAACAGCAACAAGAAGTATATAATCATTGTGGTATCATATGGCTAAAAGCCAAAGCTCAATATCTCAAATCCAAAAGTTGCTCCAGAGTAGATAGATAAGCAGTCTTCTGTAAAGATTCATAAGCCTTGGAAACTTGATATAGAGCATGAATTTGAGCAGAATTTGAGCAGGATTGACTTGAAAGCAGTTTGGTATCTCATTATAGTCATGAATTTTACAGTCTTAGAAAAAAAATGCAGCCAGAGTGCTCCTTGGAGGTAAAAATGGAGAAGATTAATTTCTTACACTTTGGACATGTTGTTAGGAGAGGCTATTTCTTGGAAAGGGAGAGGAAGACCACCAATGAGATGGATTGACACAATGACTGTAGCAATGGGTTAAGTATGTCAGAGATGATGAGGAAGGCACAGGATAGGATAGAGGTCTGTTGTTCATAGGATTGCTATGAGTCATATTTGACTGTATGACACCAAACAACAACTACAACATATACTAGGCGTGGAGAATGAAGAATGTATGTTTTCACTATACTTAGTCAAGCTGTATGAAATTGGACTATATTAAGAATCAGAATATATTCTGGCATCAGAAATGAAAGAAAACTCACTAGCAAATGGCATAAAGCAGGTGACACAACCTTCCTTGCAGGGGGTGAAGAAGACTTGAAGCATTTATTGCAGAAGATTAAAGATTATAGGCGTCAATATCAGGTACATCGCTACACGAAAAAAAAGAAAATCTACACTACTGGACCAACAGGAAACTTCATGATAGATGGAGAAAAGATTGAACTTGTGAACAATTTAATTTTACTTGAATCCACAATCAACATCTTTGATAGCAGCAGTCAAGAATCAAAAGACATGCTGCATTGGGAAAATTTGTTATCAAATTTAGATTTCTCCAAAGTTCTAATGAACAAATATACTAGTTTAAATACTAAGATGTTCCTGATCCAAGTCATGCTATTTTCAATTGTTTAATATGAATCTGAAACTTGAAGACTGAAGAATTGATGCCTTTGAATTGTGATGTTAGAGAAGTGTATTGAGTAGACTGCCAAAGAACAAATAAATCTGTCTTGAAGAAAGGGGAACCACAGTGCCCCTTAGAAACAAAGATGAAGAAGTGTAATTTCACTTAGTTGGGTGTAATTTCAGGAGGAAACAGTCCTTGGAGAGAGAATTTTTGCTGGGAAAAGCAGAGAGGAAGATAAAGAAAGGAAGACTGTGAAAAAGATGGATTGACACAATGACTGCAGCAAGAGGCTTAAGTATGACTGAGATTGTGAAGATGGTGCAGGAGAGGGCAAGATCCTTATCTGTCATTCAAAAGGTCTCTATGTTCATAGTTGACTTGAGGAAACCCAACAACAAAAACATAAGCCATGTATTATTTTAATTTACAATTACTGTTTTTAAATGACTTTTAACTCCATATGAAGCAACACTATCTAAAAACATTAATAATTTTGACATAGAAACTTATTTCGTTTTTACTAACATACATTAAAACATTCATAACAATGAAGAATTTGAATATATTAAAATACAGGATGGATTAATCTCTCTATTAAACAGTTTCAACTTGCTTGTTTCCATAATCAACATTCTTGACACCAGCAGTCAGAAAATCAAAAGACAAATTACATTGGGAAAATTTACTGTCAGGGACCTCTCCAAACTGCTGAAGAGCAATGATATCAGTCTGGAGACTAAGGTGTACCTGATCCACGCATGGTCTTCATGATTACTTGCTACACATCATAAGAGAGCTGGACAATAACTAAGGATGATAGAAAGAGAATTAAGAGAGTGAAATCAAGCTGCTCCTTGGAGGCAAGAATTGTGCAGTTTGGTCTCACATACTTTGACATGTTGCCTGGATGTACCAGTACTTGAAGAAGCACATCATACTTAGAAAGGTAGAGGGACAGCTCAGATGAGCTTGGATGAGATGAATTGACACAGTGACTGGGGAAATGGGGTTGGGTGTGTCAGGGCAGTGAGACTGGCTCAGGGTAGGGAAGGGTTCAGAGCTATTTTACATAGTGTCACTATGAGTTGCAAGTGACTTGACAGCACTAAACAATAACAAAAAAACCTTTGTTCCATTTAAAATCAACTTTTGTATTGGCACACATATTCTTGTAGTGTTGCTGTAAAACAAAATTGAAGCAATCTTAAAAAAAAATACAACCACTGCATACTTTGCTGTTATGAAGTATATTTTATGACCTATGAGTTTAGAAACTCAACAAAAATTTATAGGCCAAAAAAGCTCCTATTGCTGGTACTTAAATCAGGTTCAAAAGATATATTTCCATTTAACATTTTTATTGGACCATCACATTTTTATCAGCTGTGTCACCTCTTTCTAATGTTCCAACACTGTTATTCTAGTGGCAGTCACAGAATCATCAATCAAATCAGTAAGCTGTGCTCCCCTACGTATAAGTATACCCTCATACATACTGTCTATCCGCTAGATTATGTAGAAAACACAATTCTTACCTTCAAGGAGCTTACAGTTTAAGTGAATGTATTGGTTTTTTAAAATTTTATGTTGGTTTGCTTATAAAAATTAATATACATTGTGTATCATTCATGTACATTGTGCTTCACACATTACTTCATTCACATTTTGTTTTGAATGATCATTTATATACATTGTATTTTATAAAATTAATTATCATTGATCTATGCCTACTTTTACCCTATCTTTTCTTATCCCTATTGAGTCTTTCCTAATTTCTTCACACCCCCTGCCCACCAAACTCTATTATCCTAGTGATAACACAGGATTCTCTCTTGCTCTCTTTTCCTTCTACATTGGGACTTTTATTCACATCCTACTAGGTATTCTTTACATTTACAACAATGGTCTTATGCAGTAATTTTACTTATTAGGCTGAGTTAGCTCACTCAGCATTATGCTCTCTCTCATGTTATAAACTATTTTACAAAATCATTGCTCTTTAATGCTGAATGGTATTCCATTGTGTGAGTGTATCATAATTTCTAAATCCATTTGTTTGTTGATGGATATTTTGGTTCCATTTTCTGGCTATTGTGAATTACGCTGCTATGAACATAGGTATACAAATCTCCATTTGTTGTTGTTCTTATGTGCCGTTGAGTCGTTTGCGACTCATAGCGACCCTATGTACAACAGCCCTAAACCCTGCTCTATCCTGTGCTAATCGCATTGCCTCTGACACACCTATCGCGATTACCCCAGTCACTGAATCAATCCACCTAATAGAGGGTCTTCCCCTCCTGCACTGTCCCTCCACCCTATCAAGCATGATGTCCCTCTCCAAGGACCTGTCTCTCCTTACAACATGTCCAAAGTATGTTAGACAAAGCCCCCGAATCCTTAAACTTTTGTTATAAGACTCTTGTCTGAGATAGAATTACCAAATATTTATTCCCAGTCTGTAGGTTTTCTTTTCACCCATTTGAAAAAAGTTTTTGATGTGCATAGAGATTTAATCTTTATAAGATCACATACATACATCAATTTTATCCTCTTTAAATTTTGCGGTTCTGGTTGTATTAGGCAGTGTCTTTATACCTTGGGCTAGCGTTTGTCAGCTTGATCCCAGTTTGTCTCTTAAGAACGTTATGGTTTTGGGCTTTACTCCCAGGTCTCTGATCCACCTTGAGTTGATTTTTGTGTGTGGTGTGAGATTGGATCCTTCTTCAGCTTTCTGCAAGTGGAAGTCCAGTTTTATAAGCACCATTTGATGAAGAGGTTATCATATCTCTATTTTGATAGCTTTGATTTCCTTGTTAAATATCAGTTGATCATAGATAGCTAGCTCTATTTCTTTATTCTCAATTCTGTTCCCTTGGTCCATGTACCTGTCATTGTATCAGTACCATGCTGTTTTGGTTACCACTGCTGTATAGTAGGTTTTGAGGTCAGGGAGTGCTATACCTCCAACCTCATTTTTGTTTCTCAGAAGTGTTTTGCTTATTCGGGGTCTCTGTCTCTCCAAATAAATTTGATAATTTCCCTTTCAATCTCCTTGAAAAATGAATTTAGCATCTGAATAGGGATTGCATTGAACATGTAGATTGCTTTTGGTAGGATTGTAATTTTCACCATATTGAGTCTTCCTATCCATGAAATGGGCACATTTTTTTTATTTCTTTAGGTCTTTTATTATCTTTTTCAGAAATGCTATGTCGTTTTCTTTCTATAGGTCTCTTGTATCTCTAGTTGGGTTCACTTCCAAATATCTCAATTTGTGGCCAGCTATTGTAAATTGTATTGCTTTCTTTGTTTCCTTCTCTGAGTTTTCTTTGTTACTGTAGAGGAATCCCACTGATGTTTGGATATTGATCTTATATCTTGCCACTCTACTAAACTGGCCCACTAGCTGTAACAGTTTGTGCCTCAGTTCTCATATTCTCAGGGTTTATTCCAAGTACTGGAATAGCTGGGTCATAGGGAATTTCTATGTTCAGCTTTTTGAGGAAGAGCCAAACTGCCTTCCAGAACGGTTGCACCATTTCATAATTCCTCAATGTATAAGAGTTCCTTTCTTGCCGCATCCTCTCCAACATCTATTACTTGCTGTCCTATTAAACTTTGCAACTCTTACTGGAGTGAGATGGTACCTTCTTGTGGTTTTGATTTGCATCTCTTATTGCCATGATATTGAGCATTTCTTCATGGGTATGTTTGCCATTAAAATATCTTCCTCTGCGAAAAATTCTTTCCATGTCTTTTGCTCGTTTTCTAATTGTGTTATCAGTCTTTTTCTTGCCTCCAAGGAGTAGCCTGGTTTAACCCTCTCCATGTTGTGTAATGTTTTATGAGTTTGTTGTTTTTCAGTGCTGCATAATATTATCTTGTGTGAATACACCATAGTTTTTCTGTTCATTTGTTAGTTGTTGGGCATTTGGGTTGCTTCCATCTCTTTTCTATTGTGAATAACACAGCAACAAACATGGATGTACATACAAATGTTTGAGTCATGACTCCGGTTTCTTTAGGAATATTCTTCTTAAATAGATTTCATAAAAATAAGTATTTGATTTTTAGTCCATGAATATATTATTCTAATTTTTGAAGTTGAGTATAAAAGCATAGCTTACTTTCTTAATGCTTTTGACATGATTTTTACATACTTAAGTATACTCACAAGCACAATTTTTGTGAATACTATTTTGTAAGAATTTGTATTGTATAGTAGGTTATACTCTGCAGCTTATTTCCTTTCTTACCATGGTCAAGTCATCCAACATATCTGTTTCTCAGTTTTCTTGTGCATACATAAGAATTAGTGATAGAACTTATCTGAGAAAACTGGATGAAGGACAAACTGATCAATGTATGAAAAGTGCATAAAATAATACATAAAAGTAAATAAAATAATAAATAATAACGAAGTAATATAGAAATAATAAAAATAAAATAATATAGAAAAGTACATAAAAATAATACATAAACTAGTACATAAAAATAATTTAAAAACTACATAAAAATATGTAATACATAAAGAGGACATGAAAGAAATACATAAATCATAATAAAATAATACTTGACAAAGGGGAAAGAGTCAATAAATATTAAGAGAAATAAGATTATGTTTGATATAAGATTAATTTTGGTTTAAAAGATTAATTTTACTGAACATGATCTAAAAATGTTCTTGAACCAAACTTTTTGTAAACTTTGTTAATGGAACAGTCAATTTTCCCATTTAGTAAGTTGATTTTCAAAATGAGATTCATTGCCATTGATTTGAAACCAATCTAGAGCTGACTCTCCAGAAGATTTTTAGCATCTTTAAGTCATATGGGAGGAGATGACCCAATTTTCTCCCTCAAAGCAGTTTGTGGATTCAAATTGCCTGCCTTTGAGTTAGTAGCATAACTCCCTATTAACTAGGACCCCAGATCTCTTATATTTTGTTGATTGACTTTTTGGAATTGCTGTGCTTTTATTGACAGTGATTTTATATATATATATATATAATTGCAGTTTATAATTTTATTTCTCAAAAAAGCATGCCCTTCATTGTATATGTGATTAAGTATGCAATTACTTGAAAGGACTAAACAGTACAAAAGTTCTTGGAAGATAACAAAAAAATTGGTGCTTAGTACACACATGATTTTAAAAAAATCTGATTTCTCAAACCAGGTAGAGAAAATTTCTGTAGATACTGTACATCTCTCTTAAGAAAATAATATAAGAATATTTTTAAGAGTGTTTATTTGGCAGATTTGAATTGTGACTGAAGCAGATGCTTGTGAAAGTAAAAATAGAAGCCCTAAGTGTGCTAAGGGAGAATTTCAGAGTCTCAGGAAAATATCTTTGGCTCTGCTATTTAACGGAAAACCATCTGATGATTTCTTAATGTAGTGAAATGGGACAACAAATTTCTGCTTATTAGTGAAATCCTAACAGTAAGTAGTAATTAAGAGTTTAATAATTCAAATACTCTGCCATAAATTAAAAATACTCTCAGAGATGATGAAGCCATGTTAACTCATGTTTAGTGGCAAGCTGTGATACTCACCTGGTTCTGCTGATCCTAAATTGTTGGACTTTTACCATGCATTGGGCTCTGTATATTATATAGCCTGAACCTTCAATTGAAGCTATTTAAAGGAAGTTTTTAAGAGACTTCAAAGGCTTCATAAGACCGTATATTTGCCAGGACTACTTATTACTGTTAAAATCCTCTAAGGCTTTTGAATGTACTCATGTACTGAAGAAATTATTCAGCTTATTGAAGGTCACTTATTAAAATATGACTGTGGGCTACTTGTGGAGAAAATAAGTGTAAAAGGCAAGAGAAAGCTAGAGGGGGCTCTCGTGTTAGGTAACCTCAGTTGCTGCTCTGCCTATGGCTTGAGTGTGCAAGGACAATTCTGTGCTCACAAAATAGACTGCCAGGCTTCTGTGAGGCAAGAAATGCTTGACTGTCAAGTAAAAGCATAGTGCTACTAAATTCTTCTAAGTTAATGAAATTGTGCTGTGATTTTCTTGAATCTCTCTCTTTTTTTAAAAATTTTTTTTTTGAGTCTCTCTTTTGTGGGAGGAATCCTTGGGTCTAAACAATTTTATGACCTAAACATTATGAATACCTGCTATTATGTGGAGAGCTTATAAAACGGAGATACAAAGGTCTTGTGCTGCTGTCGACATTTTAAGACCAATATCCAAAACAGAAATGCTGATTTTTTACCTTCTCCCCAGATATTCTTCCTCTTCCATGCTCTCTCAATCCTCTGTCTATTATGCCGCACTTCCTTGCATAAGAGTCTACCGGAGACCTTCTTACTCCATAACCATTCTCAGCCCTTTGTGAACTGTTGTTCATGTTTGACTTGGATTCTTTTCCTTCAAGACTTTTATCAGTGAATTTAGACCTTGCTCTCCCTCAGGGAGTGTAGTTTATGGGTGGCACAATAAATACACTTGATTGGTGATTTAAAAGGTTGGAGTTTTGAGCCTCCAGTGGCACCCCAGAAGAAAGGCCTGGAGAATTAATTTTGAAAGACGAGCAATTGAAAATCCTGTAGAATGCATATCTACTCTGAAACTCATGGCAGAATCGCCATGAGTCAGAATACTTTCGATAGCAACATTATTACTATTTTAAATAAAATTTTTATTTAACTGGTTTACTTACAAAGTTTGTATACACTATCTTTTCACACTGAATCTTTCCTATTCCTTTTGCCCACCTCTCCCTCCACCAATCAAATTGTCTGATGTTATGATTAGTCCCTGCCCTCCTCCACATCCTCAACCCTCTGTTCCCACCCTCCCGAGTTTGGATCCTCACACACATTCTACAACAATAGTCGTATACAGTATTTGCCCTTTTGGGATTAAGTTAGTTCATATAGCGTAATGGTCTCCAGGCCCTCTCAAGTTTGGTAGTGATTTACAAAATCATTGCTCTTGTGTGTTTTGTAGTATTCCATCTTGTGAAGGTACTATAATTTCTCAGTTCATTGGATTGTGGTTGGATATTTGGGCTGTTTCCATGGTCTTGTGATGGTGAATAATGTTGATATGCAAAAGTCTCTGTTTGTGCCTCCGTTGTTATTTTCTTGGGGTATATTCCAAAAGTGGAATAGCTGGGTCATATGGAATTTCTATGTTCACCTTTCTAAGGAACTGCCATACTGCTTTCCAGCGTGGTTTACCATTTTACAATCCCACCAACGATGTATAAGAGTTCCTATTAAACTTTGCCACTGCTACTTGAGTGAGAAGATATCTCACAGTGGTTTTGATTTAATCTCTCCTATTGCCAGTGATTTTGAGCATTTCTTCATGTGTCTGTCGGGCATCCAAGTATATTCTGTGAAAATTATTTTCATGTCTTGTCCCTATTTTGTAATTATATGATCAGTCTTTTTTTTGTAGAGGCCCTGTAGGACTCTGTAAACTATTGGTATGAAACCCCTGTGTGAAATGGTACCGCCAAATGTTTTTTCTTGGTCAGCTGGCTTCCTTTTCACTCTGTTGGGAATGATGCACATAGGGATTTAATCTTTAGAAAATTCCATTCATCAATTTTATCCTCTCCAGATAGTGTATTTCTGGCTGATTTGGCAGTCTTTTAATACCATAAACTAGGCTGTCTAAGCTTGAGGTCAGTTTGTCTTTGATGAACTTTATGGCTTTGGGCTTTCCTCCCAGGTCTCTGATCTACCTTGAGTAGATTTTTGTGTATAATGTGAGATACGGATACTCTTTCAGCTTTCGGCAGGAAGCAGTCCAATTTTGCCAGCACCATTTGTTGAAGACGGTGTCATTTCACCATTTGATAGGTTTTATTTCCTTGCCAAATATCAGCTGACCATAGACAGCTATGCCCATTTCTGGTTTCCAAATTGATTCTATTGTTCTATGTGCCTGTCATTGTACCAGTATCATGTTGGTTTGGTAACTACTAGTGTGGAATAAATTTTGAGATCAAGGAGTGCTATGCCACACACTTCATTTTCGTTTTTTTCAGAAGTGCTTTGCTTATTTCGGGGTCTCTCTCCTCCCCAAATAAACTAGAAAATTCCCCTTTCTATCTCCTTGAAAAATTAATTTGCTATCTGGATTGGGATTGCATAGAACATATAAATTTCTTCTGTTAGGATTGTCATTTTCACAATACTGAGTCTTCCTATTCATGAACAGGGAACATTTTTTCCCATTTATTTAGGCCATATTTTGCATCTCTCAGTAATGTTCTGTAGTTTTCTTTGTATAGGTCTTTTATGTTTCTATTTAGGTTCACTTTGAAGTATATTAATTTGTGGTTGTTACTTTATTATTATTATTTTATGTGTTATGGAAATTTGCACATCAGTGTATATTGTTGTTGTTAAGTGCTGTAGTGTCCAGTAAGATCCACAGTGACCCTATGGACAACAGATTTGAACCCTGTCCTCTCCTATGCCATCCTCACACTTCCTGACACACTAGGTCCCATTGAAGCAGTGACTGAGTGGATCTATGTGGTTGAAGGCCTTCTTTTCCTTCGCAGATCCTCTGTCTTTCCAAGCAACATGTTGCTCTCCAAGGAATATCCACTCTTAGCAACATGCCCAAAGTATGTGAGGCAAAGCTTTATCTTCTCTGCTTCCAAAAATCATTCTGGCTACACACTCTCTAAGATATATCTGCTTGTTCATTTGTTAGTCTTCTCCAACACCATAACTCAAAGGTATCAGTTATTCATCTATCATCCTTAATCCCTGTTCAGCTCTCAGATGCATAGCAGGTGATTGGAAAGACCAGGGCCCGAATCAACACACCTTAGTCCTCAAACTGACATCATTACTCCTCAATAATTTGTAGAGATCCCTAACTGTAGACTTTCCCAGATACATTTCCTGATTTCTTGACTGCGGGTGCCAAACGTGTTGATTGATCCAAATAAGATAAAGTTTTGTACAGTTTCAATCTTTTCTCCATCTCTCATGTACAACCTAAGAAAATACTGTCCATTCCTGTGCCATTCTCATAATTATTTGAGCCCACTGCTGTAGCACTGGTGTCAATTCATCTCAATCCCTCTTTTTTTTTCAACTTCTACTTTACTAAGCAAAATAATATACTTCAGAAACTTGTCTCTTCATTACATAACCAAAATGCATGCAATGAGTCTTATTATCCTCCTTAGTTATGAATATTCAAGGTGTACTTCCAAGACAGATTTGTTCATTCTTCTTGATGTATGTGGTATTTTTATATTCTTCATCATCACCATAATTCAAATAAATCAGTTCTTCCATCTTCTTTATTTACTAAATGGATTTTCAGTGAAAAGAAATAGCTGAAAATACTATGGATTGTGTTAGGCACACCTTAGTCTTAAAGTAACATGTTTGCATTTTAACAAGTTGCTGTTTAACAGTAAAGTGGTTCAGAGACCATTTTCTAGGATCATTTAAGGTGAAGATATACATGTTTATATGTTATAAAGCAGGAAGATGAATGTTAAAATGATGATGAAATGTTGTGGTCCTTTTCCTTGGTTCTTTGGAAAATAACTTGGATAAGTCTCCCA
Source organism: Elephantulus edwardii (assembly GCF_000299155.1). Classification (NCBI taxonomy): domain Eukaryota; kingdom Metazoa; phylum Chordata; class Mammalia; order Macroscelidea; family Macroscelididae; genus Elephantulus; species Elephantulus edwardii. Next base: position 534,817 of record NW_006399793.1, read on the forward strand.
GGCTCTGAAGAAGTACCTTTGCCCTAGTTCTGTAGCTCAAAGAGTTTTACCAAATGGATTGACATTTCCTAGATAAGTTATCAAGAACTTGTGGTTTGATAATTTTTGTCTGGCTCTAGAGTGCAACTGGCTCTGGGTTACTTAATAGATCCCAGTGTCAACTGAGTTGATTAGAACTCATGGTGATACTCCTTTGAGTTTCAATGGGTACCAGGTGTTTCTACTGCAGATTTGCTGATGGATTTCAACTTTGACTTTTCCTTCAGCAGTTCAACATATAATGGACTATGCCTTTAAAGCTTCCTGAAAAGACTATGAAAGGTATATATTTGTATTCTAATGTACAAATTAAAGGGAGCTTTGGTGGTCTAGTGTTAAGTAACTGCACTACCAAACCAAAGACAGACATATAGTTTAAATTCACTAGCTACTCTGTTGGACAAAGATGGATATTCTTCTCCCATGTAATTTGATGTTTCCAAAAACAGCTGGAGGGTCATCTATGAGTGAGTTCTGACTTTACAGTACATAACTATAATAACAACATGCAAATAAAGTGTCTGTGGCCTACTGAGAGAGAATGGGTCAGTGCATGGTATTAAGAATGCCACACCTTGAAATATTTACAAGTTTGTGTATAAAATCATCTGGCCTCACAAGACCTCACACAGGCAAAGAAGCAGTTGTCTGAACCAGAGATATTGTGGACGGCACAGGATAGAAAAAGGTTCAGATCTATTTATTACTGATAGGGTTATTATGAGTCATAGTTGACTTCATGACACTTAAAAATAACAACAGTGTCACAAAGGTTTTTCAGAGAGAAAAAAGAAGGAAGAGAAGTATTAGTAAGAAAAAAGAGATCATTAAAAAGTAAAGATTAAAAAAAGAAATAAAGATCAAAGACATGGAATTTTCTAAAAGAATTGTAAAATTGATCAAGGGCTACCACAATGAATATAAAAAGGGGCAGGTTTACAAGAGTAAGTGGAAAGGCGTATTCTCTCTCATTTTCTTAATGTTGTTGTTGTTAAGTGCAATCAAGTTAAGTACAACTCATGGTGACCCTATGAACAAAAGATCTGAACCCTATTCTATCCTGTGTCATCTTCACATTTCCTGACATATAAGAGCCCATTGCAGCAGTCACCATGTCAATCAATCTGCTTGAAGGTCTTCCTTTCCTTTGCTGACACCCCCCCCCCCCCGCCTTTCCAGAATCATGTAGCCCCTCCTAGCAACATGCCCAATGTATGTGAGGCAAAGACATATCTGCTTGTTCTTCTGGCCGTTCATTGGATGTTCAGTGCCCTTCTTTATAACCACAGCTCAAAGATGTCAATTCTTTTAATATCATCTTTATTCATTGTCCAGCTCTCAGATGCATAGCAAATGATCAGAAAGACAGTGGCCTGAACCAGACACACCTTAGTCCGCAAACTGACATCATTACTTCTCAATAATTTGCAGGGGTCACTAACTGCTGGTTTTCCCAGTGAAATGCATTTCTTTATTTCCTGACTGCTGGCACCAATGGTGTTAATTGTGGATCTAAGTAAAATGAGGCTGTTGATGATTTGAACCTCCTCTTCATCCATAATGATGTTGCCTATTGGTCCAGTGGTAAGAATCTTTGTTTTCTTAACAGTGAGATGCAATTCATAAAAGCTGCATTCCTTGATCTTCTGCAATAAGTGCTTCAAGTCCTCCTCACTTTCAGTAAACAAGGCATGTTGTTGTCGTTGTTATGTGCCATTGAGTCATTTGCGACTCATAGCGACCCTATGCACAACAGCCCTAAACCCTGCTCTGTCCTGTGCCGACTGCACTGCTTCCAACACACCCATCCCGATTACCCCAGTCATCAAATCAATCCATCTCATAGAGGGTCTTCCCTCCACCCTCCCAAGCATGATGTCCCTCTCCAAAGACCCATCCCTCCTGGCAACATGTCCAAAGTATGTCAGAAGAAGCCCCAGAATCCTTGCCTCCAAGGAGTTGCTTGGTTTAATCCTCTCCAGGATGAATCTGTTTGTTTTCCTGGCAGTCCATGGTACATTCAATACTCTTCTCCAGCACCACAGCTCAAAGGAATCAACTCTCCTTCTGTCCTCCCTAGTCATTGTCCAACTCTCTGATAGTGCAGATTATTGATGAATCTCCTTCCAGTCCTGATGCTACACTCCTCTTCATAGTCTAGCTTCTCAAATAATTTGCTCAGCATACAGATTGACTAGGTACAGGTAGAGAATACAACCCTCACTCCCTTAGTGCATCTTAAGAACAGGTTTGAAGCATTGAACACCAATTGTTGAAGACCATATGAGTTGTGGGATAATATCAAGGATATCATACATGAAGAAAGCAAAAGGCCATTACAATAACAGAGGAGAAATAATAAAAAAAGATGCCAGAAGAGACTCTAAAAACTGCACTGGAGCATAAAGAAACCAAAACAAAAGGAAAACATGCCTGGTAAAAGAACTGAACAAAAAATTTCAGTGGGTAGCTCAAGGGGACCAAGCAAAGTATTACAATGGAATGTACAAAGATCTGGAATTGGAGAAGAAAAGGGTAAGATCTCACTCTGCATTTCTCAAGCTGGGAGAACTGAAAAACAAATTTAGCCTCCTGTTGCATTTTGAAAGATACTACGGACAATAAGTTGAATGACCCAGAAAGCAACAAAAGAGGATAGAGGGAATATGCAGGATCACTGTACCAGAAAGAACTAATTGACACTAAGAAATTTCAGGAAGTACCATATGAACAGGAGCCAATGGTAATGAAGGAGGAATCAATATGATTCTGACTTTTTTCAATCAACTTCTTCAACTGACTTCTTTCAATTGACAGATACAGCCTGGAATGCACTTACTAGTCTTGCCAAGAAATTTGGAGGACAGCAGTCTGCAAGAGGTCCATATTTGTTCCTATACCCAGGAAAGGTGATCCAACAGAATGTGAAAAGTATCAAACAATATTAATATCACACGCAAACAAAATACTTCTGAATATCATTAAAAATGGCCAGAATAGTACATAGATAGGGAACTACCAAAAGTTCAAGCAGGATTTGGAAGATGCCGGGACAGCAGGGATAGCATTGCTGATATCAGATGGATCCTGGCTGAAAGTAAAAAATACCAGAAGAATATCTATTTGTGGTATATTAGCTATGCAAAGGTATTTGATTATGTGGATCATAACAAGTTGTGGCTGACATTGAGAAGAATGGGAATCCGAGAGCACTTAATTGTGTTCATGTGAAACTTACCAGGAGGCTGTTTTGAGAACTGAGAAGGGCAACACTTCATTGTCTTTTTACAATCACTAAAGTAGTTGCCTACAATCCCTTTCTAACCGTATATCAACTTTGCTTCCATTCTTCATGAAGATACTTCTTTATCTAGCTGGTTATTTCATACCTCAGCTTGACTCCTAACTCTTAGGTGTTCTCCTTGTACTGGTTTTCAGAATCTTCTTTCATAAAGTCACTTCACAAATGGTAGCTTGACAGTGAGTGCCTCTTAGAAAGAGAATAGATCTCTATGACTTACCCAACATATCCTGGGACTTTGATCTACCAAGCCCTGTCCTGTCCAAGCCTGACACTTTACATTCTCATCCACACTTTAATGTGTGACATGAAAATTGGTGTTTCACCCCCTACTTTTATGTGTGAATTAAGTGCACTCTAGCTATTAGCACATGTGTATATAACAGCTATAGAAACTTAGTCTTACTTTCTTTTTCCCGGAAGTTACTAGTATGGAGAATTTTCTGAGAAATGATTGTATATAGCAGAATAACATATCATATATAAAACGATTAGTTTTATGTTTTTATGCCATGCTGTGGTGTTGCCCTTCTAGTAGGCAGTGATGCCAGATAGTCAGATGGTCAGGTTGAACAAAGGATTAGAAAGAAGTGGTTTCCATAGCAACAATACCCATGCAAATGAATCGATACTACTTATCCACTACTCTTGTCTTTTTTCTTCAAGTTTAAATAACACAGATAGAGAATCTCAATGCTAAGTATTCAATTCTGAATAATGTCTAGTGGATGGAATTATGACAAATCATCACTGTCTAAAATGCATTTGGAAATTTCACAAGTCTATAATATACTTTTATATGATAATAAGTACCTCCAAAATTATCTTTTTCTTATTAGTATGCCATTGCTTTTTCACTCTTTGTGAGGTGAAGCTGAGATACAGTAACTTCTTTCAAAGTCAAAGCAGAGAATAAACTTGCAAAGATGAGATAATATAAGTAAACTCCTAATTATATCTTTTCTATTTAAAAATGATTCTTTCTCTTTCAATGATTAGACAAAATTATCTTCAGATTAACTGAGGTGATAAAAACAAGAATATAAAATCATTTCAATTTAATATTTTCTAGAGCTTTTATTTTAAAGTCTTTCATTTCTTCTGATTCCCACTGTTATTTTATTACTACTTTGATGTTAGAGTATTAATTAATAGCTAGATATCATTATTAGCAAAAAGTGGTATGGCCTTCTAAATTTTCTGTTCATACTGTTTATGGTGTTAGAAACCTTGAAAATTGGCTTTTCTAGCCATTGCATTAGCCCCTGTTTGGATCATGGCATCCAGCTTAAAAATATCCATCTTAATAGTGGATACATGATCTTGCAAATGATCAGCAACTGTGGGACCAATGTAAGAGAAAGCTTTCCACACTGTGATAGATGGTGGTAGAGAGAGGGTGAAGAGACTATGGTACTACTATGAAAGTATTGTCACAAAGTGAGACCAGAAGAACCCTGGAGATGGATGCAATTAAAGGTTTTACTTTTTGGATGACTGAATGAAAAGCTGTCTTGTAATTGCTATGAGACAAAGTTTGTATGATTGAGAAAAACAGAGGTGCATCTGTGCTGCTGATCTGAACTTAGATTTTCATGATTTGAGGAATTATAACGTGTTAATGTAGCATGGGACTTCTAGACTTGCATTGGGTGATGCTTGTTGAGTACCTAGATGCCAACCTATTTCCCTAATAAACCCTACAATTGTGAGTAACGTCTGTGAGCCAAGTAGCAATGAACATTGTATCCAATGGTTAATAGAAATGGATGCAAGAGCATGTGGGGTAGCATGTCTGCTCACACAGCTATTTGTTTAGTACTATGAATACTGCTGATGGAGACAGTTCCCCTTTATGAAGTGGGTAGAAGTCAGACTCAGGCTTCTCCATGTTACTGCTACTCCTTATACAGTTTTCAACATATACATATATATGGACCTCTTGTGGCCTAGAGGTAAGAATCAGTGTTGTAATCTCAAAGGGCATGTGGTTTAAATCTTCTAGCTGCTCCATGATGGAAAGATGAGAAAAATAGGCGATCTTCCCCTGCATGAATATCTGCCTCTAAAAATCTGCTGGAAGGTTAGTTATGGGTTGGTTCCAACTCAGTGTTACACGAAACAACAGCACAACAACATCTCTCTCTCTCTCTAGCTGTTATGTGCAATCAAATTGTCTGTGACTCAGTGACTCATCGTGATCCTATGTACAACTGCTCTGAACACTGCTCTATTGTGCTGTCCCTTCACTCTTCCAATGTCCCTTGCCAAGGACTAGTCCCTCATTGCAACATGACCAAAATATGTCAGATGGAGCTTCAGAATCCTTGCCTCCAAGAAGCAACCTGGCTTCACCCTCTCTAGGACAAAACTGTTGTTCTAGCAGTCCATGGTATATTCAATATTCTTCTCCAGCACCACAGCTCAAAGGCATCAATACTCCTTATCTCATCCTTAGTCATTGTCCAGCTTTCTGATGCCTAACACATAATTTTAAAGACCATGGTCTGGATCAAGTGCACCTTACTTAGTCTCTAGACTGACATCATTGCGCTGTAGTACTCTGGAGATGTCTCTGACAGCAAACTTTCCTATCTCAATTTGTCTTTTGATTTCCTGGCTGCTAGGACCAAAAGTGTTGATTGTGGAGCCAAGCAATCTCTGTATATGTCTATATATTTATCTCATACTATATGACCAGCCACAATTTGTTATCTAAGCATTGTTGATGCTAGGTGACATTGATTCCAGTCTGACTCTTAATAACCTTGTGTACTAAAGCACAGACCTCTGATAAATCTTCATAATATTTGCCGTGCTTAAATCCATTATTCTGGTCACTGTGCCAATAGATTCTTTTTTTTTAGAGTCTTTCCCTTTCCCTGATCCTCTACTTTTTCAAGCAAGATTTCCTTCTCCTATGACAGATTTTTTCTAATAATAGGCCCAAGTATGTGAAGCAAAATCTCATCTTCCATGCTTTTAAGGAATACTCTGGCTATAATTCTTTTACGACTGATTTGTTTATCCTTAGCAGTTCATTGCCAACACAATTTTAAGGCATCTTTAGACTTCTTTATATATTCATTGTCCAACTTTTACGTGTATGTGAAACAATTGAAAATAATACAGTGTGAGTCAGGCACAACTTAATCTTTCAAAGAGATGTATTTTCCCATAAGAAGTCTTGGTAGCAGTTTTGTCACATGTAGTATGCTATTTGGTTTTCTGTCTGCTTCTTCTATGGAGGTTGATTGCAAATCTAAGTAATATTAAATTGTTGGCAATTTCAGTCTTTTCTATGTTTATCATAAAGTTGTTCATAGGTCCATTTGTAAAGATTTTGGTTTTTTTTTTATGTGGTCTACTCTATGTTGAAGAATATAGTCTTGCATCAATATCAAGTAAATTTAAAAGTAATCTTCAACAACATTGAAAAATTTGTTGCTAGTTGCCGTCAAGCACAACTCATAGCAACCCTATGAACAGCCAACCTGAATCATGCACTATTCTGTATCCACCTCATCACTGCTGAAACATCCAGGGCCATTATTGAAGTCACCATGTCAATCCATCTCATTGGGGTCTTCCCCTCCTTCACAGAAATTACTTTTTTAATAACAAATGCAAGATTATTCCTCCTTATTTTTTGTTCTTCTCAGCATAGTAGATCATGTGATTGTCTGATTCAAAATGTCCTATGTTTGTCCATCTCAGTTCACTGATGTCTAGAATGTCAGTCTTCATGTATTCCATTTCATTTTTTCAACTTTAATTTCCCCTACATTTGTAGCTTGTACATTCCATGTTCCAATTATTAATGGTTGTTTGGAGCTGTTTCTATTAATTTTGAGTGACTGCCTTTCTGGGCTCTATGTCTAATACTGTAACTACCCATGTTTTCAGACACCTGTTGTTTTGGTAGTGAATGGTACAGTCCTTGGAAAAGGTCACCATGCTTGCAAGGGTGGAGTGGGAGTAGTACAGGAAAGGAAGATGGATTCAAACCGTGACTGAAAGAAATAATGGGGATAGTTGTGTCGGAGACACTGAGACTGTCTCAGGTAGGTCAGAGATCAGAGCTATTGTACCTAGGGTCGCTATGAGTCACACGCGACTCAATAGCACATAACAACAAAGGCATTTGATTGTATGGTTCATAAAAAATTATGGCTAACATTGAGAAGAATGTGAATCCTAAAATACTTATATTCATGTGAAACTTACACATCGACCAAGAAGCAGTTGCCCAAAAATGACAAGGAAAAACTATATGGACCTTTCCAAAGTTCAAAACTGCAAGAATGTCAGTTTAAAAACCATGGTACCCCTGATACAAGCCATTGTCTTTTAAAGAGCTTATGCTTCTGAAAGTTGGACAATTTATAAGGAGGACAGAAGCACTAACGTTTTTAATTGTGGCATTGGTGAAGCGTATTGCATACACCATTGGCTGTCAAAACCCAAACAAGCCTGTTCTGAAAGTGCAGCCAAGGTCCTCCTTAGGGACTAGGACAGTGAAACTTCATCTTACTTATTTTGGTCATATCTTCAGAAGGGACTAGTTCTTGGAGAGAGACATCATTCTGGGAATGGTAGAAGGTTAAAAAAAAAGATGAAGATTCTCAATAATATCGATTGATTCTGACTCCCAAAATGAGTCAGTCTGAACAAGACAGAGATCGTGAGGATGAAGCAGGATTTGTTGTTGTTATGTGCCATCGAGTTGCTTGTGACTCATAATGACCCTATGTACAACAGCCCTTCTCTATACACAGCCCTTCTCTATACCTTGCCAATCTTGTCTCTGACACACCTATCCCCATAACCCCAGTGAATGAATCAATCCATCTCATCGAGGATCTTCCTCTTTTGTGCTATCCCTCCACCCTCCCAAGCATGAAGTTTCTCTCCAAAGATTGATCTCACTTTGCAGCATGTCCACAGTATGTCAGGCAAAGCTTCAGAATACTTGCCTCCAAGGAGAAACCTGGCTTCACCCTCTCCAGGACAAACGTGTTTGTTCTCCTAGCAGTTCATGGTATATTTGATACTCTTCTCCAGCATCACAGCTCAAAGATATCAACTCTCCTTCTATCATCCTTAGTCATTGTCCAGCTCTCTGAAGCATAGCAAGTAATGGCAATGACCATGGCCTGTATCAGGGGCACCTTAGTCTCCAGACTGACATCGTTGCTCCTCTGTACTTTGGCGAGGTCTCTGAAAGCAGACTTTCCCAATGCAATTTGTATTTAGCAAAGCTCAAATTTATTGTTCGTAGGGTCACTATGAGTTGTCTGCTTGATGGCACAATCAACAAGTAAACTGTTTTTCTCACATGAAGCAAGTGAAAACATGTTATCTAAATCATTACACATGTATAAATATTTTAATTGTACTTAATCAAATGAATAATATCATGATTTTATAGTCTTAGTTTCATGTTTATTACCATTACCAGAAAGGTGATCCAACAGAATGTGGAAATTATTGAGTAATATCACTAATATAACATGCAAGGAAAATATTGCTGAAGATTATCCAAATATGACTAGAACAGTATATCAAAACAGAACTTCCAGAAATACAAACTGGGTTTAAAAGAGGCTTTGGAACTAAGGATAACATTATTGACTTCAGATATTGGTTAAAAGCAGAGACTACAAGAGGATGTATACTTATATTTTATTGACTATATAAAGGCACTTAACCATGTGGATCACATGAAATCATGGTTAACATTGAGAAAAATAAGAATTTCCCGAAGCCTTGATTGTACTCATGTGAAACTGACACCTAGACCAGGAAGCTGTTGTCTGAACTGAGCAAGGAAACATTGCAAGTTTCAAAATCAAGAAAGGAGGGCACCAGGGTCCTATCCTTTCTCCATATTTTCCCAGTTTATATGTTGAACAGATCATTTAGACCACTAGACTTTATGAAGAAGAATATAGCATCAGGATTAGAGGAAGACTCCTTATCAACATAACACAACCTCACACATTGATACTGAGGAGGACTTGATGTATTTGCTGCAGAAGATCAAGAACTTCAGCTTTCACTATGGATTACGTTTCAACATCAAAGAAACAAAGATCCTCATCACAGGACCAATGTTGACGTTGTTAGCAATTTCAGCTCTCACAACCCTTGGCACCAGCAATCAGGAAATCAAAAGATAAGTTGCATTTGGGAAATTTTCTATCAAGGACTTCTAAAGAGTAAGAAAGAGTAACAATATCAATCTAGAGACTAAGGTGCGCCTGACCAGGCATGGTCTTCTAAACTGTTTGTTATGCATTGGAGAGCTATATTATGAATAAAGATGACAGAACAATAATTAATGTCTTTGAGTTGTATTAATAGAGAAAAGTATTGAACATACCAAAGATCACCAAGAGAACAGGTCTGTCCTAGAGAAGGTGAAATCAGGTTACTTCTTGAAGGCAAGGATTTTGAAGTTCCATTTCACATCATTTGGGCATGTCTTTAGGATGGACCAGTTCTTGGGAGAAGGACATCATACTTGGAACTATAGAATATCTGTACAGGAAAGGAAGACAGTAGATGAGATAGAGTGATTCAGTGACTGTGGCAATGGAGTTATGAGGTTGGTTCAGGAAAGAGCAAGGTTCAGAGCCATTCTTCATATGGTTACAATGACTTGTAGTGGACTTGATGGCACAGTAACTACAACAACAATTTTATAGGATCCTCAGGTTGTAGTTCTATTCTTTTCATGATGCACTTGGTACTTACAGCATTCTTAAATAGCTAACAGGGAGCTATGGTGATGTAGTGGTAAGAAGCAGCACTGAACTCCCAATGACATATTTCAAATCAACCAGCTGCTCTACAGAAGGATGGACAATCTCCTTCTGTGCAATTTACTGCCTCTGAAATCCCACCAGGGGAAGCTCTGGGTACGTCTGACTTGATGGCATACAACAACACCACAAATAGTTAAAAATCTTAATGTGAATTTGATTCTTCCAATTTATGTAGCCTCTTCTTTCTGAAAGTTTTATAATTACCTCTTTATCTTCAGAGTTGGGAATTTAACCAGTTTGCCTAAATAAGTATCTCCTCAGTTCTACCTGGAAGTTGAATTTTCAGTAGGAAAAAAACCCTAACCCAGTGTAAGCTGATTGGTTGTTTCTGATTTTGTTAACAATCAGTACTGGACTGGAAGTCTCTTGGTTATGCAATCAGGACCTGGTGGGTGGGCCTTTGTATTTAAATGTCAGCTGAGTCCTGCCTGAGGTTGAGTCTCAAGCTTGGAGCGGTTGGATTCTGGAAGGTAAGTGTTTTTGATTTACTTAAAATCTGGGTGTGAACTGCTTGGGTGTTTCTGATACTTCTTGGAACCTTACTTAATTTTCTTCTATTATTCAATTAATAGTGGAGCATCTGGTCTTTGTTCCATTTTTTTCTCCCAGATTTCATATTGAGTCTATTTGATATTTCTTTTCCCTCAAGATTTATTTCCCTTTCGTACATCTATTCTGTGTTTTGAGAAATTATTTCCATTAAATCTTCAAGGCTACTCCAAATATTAATGAATTGTGTCATTTAATTCACTTAATAATTTTTCTTTTTAAACTTAAAATATCCTTGAAGTCTCTTTCTCTCTCTCTCTCTCTCGTTTACTAATTGTAAAAACGGTGTAGTCAAGGCCTCTGCTTTTCTCTAACTTGTCAGGAAAATAATTAATATCATCTGTCCAAGCCTGATTCCAATGAGGTAGAGGTCAGTGATGCCTCTTTCTCCCAAACTTTTTCATTGATTCTGACACCAATCATCCCTCTCATGGCATTCTACTACTGTATTGGTTTCAGTAATTGTTGCAATGAGCATACAAAACTAAGACAACACTCATGATTACAGAGGCTATTAGTGCAGTAACAAATTACCACTTAGGATAAAGAATGAATGAATTATGATACAATTATTTTGGTCAGGATAGTCTCTCTTCTCAGTCATTTTCATAAATAGGCATTTCTCCACCCGTTAGGTCTGGTATCTTCCCTATTTGTGCAAGTATTACAGAGCCTTTGCCTTTTTTGGGGGGGTGGGGGTATGTTGTGCTAAATGTTAAGGGAAAGAAGAATATCCTGAGTGGTTGTTCTTGATTTCAGATACTAAGACTTTTTTCAACTTTAAGTATGGATTTACTAGATTTATCAGAGGTCACTCTCAGCAGATGGCTTTGCATAAAGGCAAACTCTTTTAAATTTGAAGTTGAAGTCCGTGAATTCTTGCCAATGTTGCTGTTGGGTACCATTGGATAATATATGACCCATAGCAATCCTATGAACAACAGATATGAACTTTGTCCTACCTGTATCCTCTTATTCATATTCATATGCCTATTGTAACATTGTGTCAATTAATCTTGTTATGAGGAGGGTTTTCTTCTTTGACCTTTCACCTTTCCAAGTATGATGTCCATTTCTAAGGATTGTCCCTTATTTACAACATGTCAATGTTTGTGGGATAAAGTGTGTTATCACTGTCATATGAAGCTCATTCAGGCAGTGGCATCTGCAGAAAAGCCAAAATGATAACAGAATGAAAATATTATATAAACAAGAAAATAAGAATAAAAGAAAAATCAGAAGAAGCCCATGATTATAAAAGATCTTTGTATATTCATTTCTTTGCATCATTTAAATTAACAATATTTTATTTACTTCAAAATGTTTACATTAATTAGTGGTCACTTCTCTGAAGTTTTGACTGAATTATAGTCCTAGAAATGAATTTCTAGGGGAGCTCTGGTGGCCTAGTGGCAAGGAGCTGCAACTACAATCCCAGAGGCGAATGGTTCAAATCCACCAGGTGCTCTGCCGGGGAAGGAGGGACAATCTCCTCCTGTACCAGTCAGATCTGATTTGACGGTACAT
>NW_006399793.1:548170-550041 GCF_000299155.1 Elephantulus edwardii
CCTTGGAGTCAAGGATTCTGAGGCTTCGTCTGACATACTTTGGGCATGTTGCAAGAAGGGACTGTTCCTTGGAGAGGGACATCATGTTTGGGAGAGTGGAGGGACTGCGCAGGAGAGGAAGACCCTTGATGAGATGGATTGATTCTCTGAGTGGAGTGGTGGCAATGAATGTGTTTGAGACAGTGAGGTTGGCACAGGATAGAATGGCGTTTAGGGCTCTTGTACATAGGATCGCTATGAGTTACAAACTATTCGATGTCACATAACAACAACAATGATTATTATAAGAGTTTGGAATGAGGGTTGCAGAGTGGAGTATACTCGGGGTGAGTTTGGGAGGGTGCGGGGGGATTGTATACCAATGAAGGAGTTTTTCTTTTGCTTCTAAAGAAGAACAAGCTGGGGGTGAGGATGGGGTTGGCGGGGAGAAAAGCGCAACAATAAATGAATGGAAATCCATAATCCCTGTAAAATGTTCATTGAAATTAATAATACTAATTTAAAAAAGGGGAGAAAAAAAGTCTAGATTGATGCTAATTACAGAAATAATCTTAAAGACCTCAGAAACTCCAATGCTGATAATCCAACCTGCTCAATGTATTCCTTTAAAATGCACTAGGATGCACGGGACTACTGCAAAATTTCAACCTTAAAGGAGATTTATCGCCCTGTCAAATTACAATCACACTGATGAATTCTGATATTCACCTCAATATAAGTCACAATCCACTTATTAAATTAGTCAATTCTATGTAACTTTTGCCATTAAGTTTCTCAATATATACAGTCTCTATCTTCTTTTATTATGGTATAACCTAACACAAATTAAAAAGGAACTTAAAATTGAGAGTTCAGTCTTCACAGTAACATATTCTTTGACCTGAAACTTAGCATCTTTCGGATTGACTTTCTATAAAAAACTAAATCCAACTGTAGCATTTTAAGAGTTAATGACATTTAAAAAATGCAAGTTCTTGACATTAAATTTAGAATTATTTTTAGAAAGAGGTAGTTTATGTGTGACATAATGGATGCGCTAGTTGTCTGGAATATGATTGCTGCTATTAAGCATATTTTAACTGAAGTATCTGTATACTGTCAAGTTGAGACTAATTTTGTAACTCTATGAGAATAGTTCTGGTTAGATGGCAATGAATCAATTCCAACTAATAATGACTCTATCTATGACAGATATTAACCTTGCCTGATCCTGTGCCATCCTCACAATCTTCATTTTGCTCATGGCCCTTTTTGCAGTCACTGTGTAAATCCATTTCCTTGAGAGTTGTATTATTCTTTTTCTGCCCTCTGTCTTTTTAAACATGATGACTTCTCCCAAGAACCGTCCCTTCCTGACAGCATTCCCAAAGCTTTGGGGTGATGTCTCATAATCTTGTGTCTAAAGAGGACTCTGACTGCACTTCTTCCAAAACAGACTTGCTTATTCTTTGTCCATGGTATATTAAAAACCCTTTGCCAATGTCACAATTAAAAGACATTAGTTCTTCTCTGTCTTTCTTATTGATTATTCCACTTTCACAGACATATGAAACAGATGAAAATATAATGGCTTGGATCAGATACATCTTTAACTTTAAATGAACATTTTTGCTTTGTTCTTTAGCATATATAGAAGTTTCTGACAGCAGATTTTCCCAGTGCAAAATACTTGATACATATTTTATTTCTTTAATAACATATATTTATTTATTTATATATATGGATTTATATTAGTTGTTGTTATGTGCCATCGAGTCACTTGCAACTCGTAGCGATCCTATGTACAACAGCTCTAAACTCTGCTCTGTCCTGTGCCAATCTCATTGTCTCCAACACACTCATCCCGATTGCCCCAGTCACTGAATCAATCC
>NW_006399793.1:551986-554137 GCF_000299155.1 Elephantulus edwardii
AAGAAATATGTAAATACACATCATAATAAAATTTTTCACAATAAAAAATGAGGATAGAATACTAAAAACAACATGGGAAAAAACGAATAGTTACTTACCAAGGAGAACCAATTAGATTAAACTCCAGCATCTTGAAGAAAGCATATAAGTAAAAAAGACAACAGGATGGTAAATACAAAAGGCTGAAAGAAAATATTTACCAACCAAGAATCCTGTACCTAGAGAAACTGTCTGTCATATACGAGGAGAAATCAGGTATTTCTGAGGAAAGTAGAAAGTTAAGAAATTTTGAAAACAAGACCAATACTACAAGAACTATTAAAGGAAATCCTTCAAACAGAAACAGCAAAGAAAAGTTGATAGACCAAAGTAACAAGCAATAGCAATAAAAAGAACTCAGAAAAAAACAACAACAGTAAAACTGGGCCAATCAATAATCAGACTGAATGTGAACAGTTTAAAAGCACCAATTAACATAAAAAGCATAGCAAATGTAACTTTTTTTTTTAAAAAAAGGAAATGCAAACTTCCTATTGTCAAACTTCTTGTCTGAAGTAGTTGGATTCCAGAAGACAAGCTGCCCTTTAAAAAAAAAAAATACTGGTTTACGTACAATGTTCATATACATTGTTTTTCACGCAGGAGCTTTCTCATATCCTATACCTACCCCTCCCTCTACTCATCAAATTATGCAACCTTGTGATGGATTACTCCCTTGCCCATCCTCATTCCTCTGTTTCTACTCTCTCCCCTTTGGATCCTCAATATACATTTTACTAGTTATCTTCTTATTTGTGCAATAATGGTCTTATACAGTTTTTGTCCTTATGGGACTGAGTGAGTTCCTTTAGTATAATGCTCTCCAGTCCCTAAGTTAGGTAGTAATTTTCAAAAATCATTGCTCCTCCACAATTTTGTGTGAATCTTTGTGAATGTACTACAATTTCTCTATACATTCAATTGTGGTTGGACATTTGGGATGTTTTCCACATTTTGTGCGGCAAATTGTCTTGATTTAATTAACGATCAGGTATAAACTGATTATCTTGTTTTGATTAATTTGATTGGTTTTTTGATTGAATTAGCAATCAGGTGTAAGCTGATTAGTTGTTTTAATTGAATTAACAATTAGTTGTGGGCCAGAAGCCTCTTGTTTAAATGAATTAGAACTCAGTGGGCTGGACTTTGCATTTAAAAGTTGGTTGAGTCCTGCCTAAGAGTCTCTTTTTTAGAGCTTCTGTCTGAAGCAATTGGATTCTGGAAGGTAAGTTGCCTTGATTTAATAAACAATCTTGTCACCAAATGATAGACGTGTTATATACATAAAACAGTGGTTAACAGACTTGAAGAAAGAAATAACAGCACAGTAGTGGTAGGAAACTTTAACATACCACTCTTACCAAAGGATAGGTCAATTAAAAAAAAAAACCAAACAAACAAAACTTAAAAAAGATGCAGAACATCTAAATTATACATTCAACTAACATGATCTTACATCTGAATCCAGGGTACTGTACCCAAACAAAAACCAATTTACTTTCTTCTGAAAAGCGCATGATACATTCTTCAGAATTGATCACACATTAGGAGGCAAAGCAAGCCTCAACACATTAGAAACCATTGAAATAATACAAAGTATCATCTCAGACACAATGCCATAAAATTATAATTTAATGGAAGCAGGAGTGGCACCCACTTCCTAAATAACATGCCTCCAGAAACTCTATGAACTTTGATAAATGTCAATAGTTGTAGAGGGGCTTCAAGTCTTTTGTTCATAGGGTAGCTATGAGTCGTGCTCAACTTGAAGACAATCAACAACAATAACAAGAGGATAAGACTCACAAAACCACCCAGGTGGAAGCTAAATAATATCCTACTAGACCATCACTGGGTTATATAGAAATAAAAAATAAAATTCAAAAGTTCCACTAAACAAATGATAATTAAAATTCAACACAAAAATATCTGCTATACAAGTAAAGCTGTCCTCAGGAGCTGTTCATTGCAATAAGGAAAATAAAAAGAAAAGAAAGAAGTGAAATTAATGGTCTAATTCAATACCTCCATCAAATAGAAAAATAATAATCTAATCCCATAGCTTTTAGAAGAAAGGAAATTATAAGGACAAGAGTTGAAATCAGATGGAAA
>NW_006399793.1:554797-564095 GCF_000299155.1 Elephantulus edwardii
CTCAAAAAAGTCCTAGCCCAGATGACTTCACAGGTGTATTCTACAAAATATTCAAAGATGTATTCTTAGCGTTTTGTTGTTGTTGTTGTTGTTGTTGTTGTTGTTATGTACCGTCCAGTCGCTTGTGACTCATAGTGGCCCTACGTACAACAGCCCTATACCCTGCTCTATCCCTTGCTAATCTCACTATCTCCAAAACACCTATCCTCATTACCCCAGTGACGGAATCAATCCATCTCATCGAGGGTCTTCCTCTCCTGCGCCAGATTAACCATCTTAAGCATGATGGCCCTCTCTAAGGACTGGTCCTACCTTGTAACATGTCCAAAATATGTCAGACAAAGTTTCAGAATCCTTGCCTCCAAAGAGTATCCCGGTTTAGCCCTCACCATGATGAACCTGTTTGTTCTCTTAGAAGTCCATGATACATTCAGTATCTTCTCCAGCACAACTCAAAGACATCAATTCTCCATTTATCATCCCTAGTCATTTTCCAGGTCTCTGAAGCATAGCAAGTAATGGCAAATACTATGGCCTGTATCAGATGCACCTTAGTCTCTGGACTGACATTGTTGCTCCTCAGTACCTTGGAGAGGTCTCTGACAGAAGACTTTCCCAATGCAATTCTTCCTGGCTGCTGGTACCAAGAGTGTTGATTGTAGAGCCAAGCAAACTAAAGGGGTCAACAATCTCAATCTCTTTACTATCTATCATGATGCTGCCAATTGTCCCAGTGGTGAGAATCTTTGTTTTCTAGATGTTGATCTTCAATTCATATTGAAGGCTGCAATCCTTGACCTTCTGCAGCAAGTGCTTCAGGTTCTCCTCAGCTTCAGCAATCAGGGTTGTGTCATCTGCATAAAGCAGATTGTTGATAAGTCTACCTTAAATCCTGATGCCACATTTCTTCTCATAGAGCCCAGACTCCTGGATAATCTGTTCTGCATATAGATTGAAAAGATATGGAGATAGGACATATCCTTGACGCACACCCTTCCTAATTTCAAACCATGAAGTATTTCCTTTCTCGTCCAAGTATAAGTTTTACATAAGCACAATAAAGTGTTCTGGGATTCCCATTCCTCTCAAAGTCAGCCACAGTTTGTTGTGATCCACTCAAATACCGTTGTGTAGTCAATGAAACACAGATAGCCATTCTTCTGGTATTCTCTGCTTTCAGCCAAGATCCATCTGACATTAGTATAACATCCCTAGTGCCATGGCCTTTTCTAAATCAAGCCTGCACTTCAGACAGTTCTCTGTTGATGTGCTGTTCTAGTTATTTTTGGATGATCTTCAGCAGAATCTTGCTTGCATGTGATATCAATGGTTTTGCTCAATAATTTCCACACTCTATGGGATCACCTTTCTTTGGAATGAGAACAAATATAGATCTCCTAAAGTCAGTAGACCAGGTGGTTGTCCTGGCACAAGTTCTTGGCATAACTTGGTGAGAACATCCAGGGCAGCGTCTGTTTGTTGATATATTCCCATTGGTGTGCCATCAATTCCTGGGGCCTTGGTTTTGGCCAATTCTTTCAGAGAAACTTGAACTTTCTCCTTCATAAAAGCTCTTGTTCATACGTTGCTTCATGGAATTCTTCTGTGTCCATCAATTTCTTCTGGTATGACTCTGTATACTCTTCCCATGTTCTTTTAATGCTTCTGGCATCATTTAATATTCTGTCCAAAGCATCCTCAAGTATAACAACTTGAGGTTTGGATTTGCTCTTCAGTTCCCTGAGCTTAAGAAATGCTGAGTGAACTCGGCCCTTTTCATTTTCTGTCTCCAGCTCCTTGCACATTTCATTGTAATACTCTACTTTCTTTTCCCTCGTTGCTCTATGAAATCTTCTGTTCAACTCCTTAATATCTTGATTTCTTCCCTTTACTTTGGCTTCTCAGTGCTCCAGTGCAATACTTAGAGTTTATTTTTATATCTGTCTTAGTCTTTTCTTCCTTCTCTCTCTTTGTAATGACCTTTTGCACTCTTCCTGGATGATACTCTTGATATCCTCCCATAACTCATCTGGTCTTTGCTCATTAATGTCCAAGGCCTCAAACCTGTTCCTGAGATGGTTTTGAAATTCGGGTGGGATAGAACCAGGGTCAAATTTTGGTTCCTGTGGACTTGATTTAATTTTCCTCAGCCTCAGCTTGATCTTGTATATGAGTAGTTGGTGGTCTGTTCCACCATGAGCACCTGGCCTTGTTTTCACAGCTGATATTGAACTTTTCCAGTGATTCTTTCCACAGATGTAATCGATCTAATTCCTATGCATACAATCAGATGAAATCCATGTGTATAGCCTGTCTGTGTTTTTTATGAAATGTATTTGCAATAAATGAGTTGTTGATTGTGCAAAATTCTATCATTCTAACTCTGGCCTCATTCTATTTCTGTCACCAAGTCCCTGTTTTCCAACTACTGAATTTTCTTCTCTGTTGCCAAATTTTGCAGTCCAGTCAACCATTATTATGAATGCATCTTGATTGCATGTTCGATCAATCTCTATAAAAGTTGGTAGAAATATATTTTCTCCACTTTGGCTCTGGTTGTTGGTGCATATATTTGAATGATGGTGGTATTCACTGGATTTCCTTGTATGTGTATAGATATTACCCTATCACTCATAACATTGTATTTCAAGATGGATCTAGAAAGGACTTTTTAAACCATGAAAGCAACCCATTTTTCCTCATCTTTTCATCTCCAGCATAGTAGATCATATGATCCTCTGACTCAAAATGTCCCATGCCAGTCTATCTCATCTCACCAATACCTAGCATGTCAGTATTTATACTTTCTATTTACTTTTTAATAATATCTAGTTTTCCTACATTCATGGTGCTTACATTCCATGTTCCAATCACTTAATACTAATGAAATTATTTGAAAGAACAGAAAAAAAGAAACACTCTCAGAGTCATTTTATGAAGCAAGCATAATAACCCTGAATACCAAAACTAGGCAAAGACATTACCAAAAGAAAACTAGAGTCATTAATATAGTTGTAAAAACCTTTAACAAAGATCTGGCCAATAGACTCTAACATCATTTTTCTTTTTTTTAAAATTATCGTGACCAAGGAAATTCATAGTAGGTCTGCAGGGGTGTTTCAACATAAGAAAAATAATCGCCATAATTCATCACATTATAAAAGCAAAGAAGAAGAACCACACGATCCCACCTAGGATTAATCAGTATTTGATAGGAAAATAAAGCCTGTCTCATGGAAAAATAAAAACCTCTTTTGCAAATGGTGCTGGCAAAACTGGAATGCACCCTGAAGAAAGCTGAAGCAGAAACCATATTTCACACCACACCCCCAAATTAACTCAATGTGGAACATAAGGGGAGGGTAAATCACCAAACCATGAAGATAATAAGATACAAAATAGAACCAAATTTAGAAGGCCTAGCTTATGGTATAGATAAGCTGACAAATATAGCCAGAAATGCACAATCAGCAGAGCATATCAATGAATAGGACATTCTAAAGATTAAGTCCCTGTATGAATCAAACACTTTTACCAACAGAGTGAAAAGAAAACCTACTGAAAGAAAAAAAAAAACAAAAACAAACCAAACATACAGCAATGCCATCTCAGACAAGGGTCTCATAACAAAAGTTTATAGAATGTTACAAGATATTCACAAAAAAATAAAATACTGATGATAACCCAATTACAAAATGGGTAAATATATAGAAAAATTTTTAACAGAAGAAGACATTCAGATGGTCAACAAACACATGAAGAAATGCCCCAAATCACTGTCAATAAGAGAGATGCAAATCAAAACCACAATGATATACCCTCTCACCCCAGCAGCAGTGGCAATATTTAATAGGACAGTCAGAAATAAATATTGGAGAAGATGTAGAGAGTTTGGAAGTCTCATACACTTTTTGTGGGATTGTAAAATGGTACAATCTCTCTGGAAGGCAGTTTGACATCTTCTAAGCAGAATTTAGAAATGCTATAACATTCAGTTGTGTCATCTGCACATCGCAGTTTCTCAATGAGTCTCCCTCCAATCTTGATGCCACACTCCTACGCATAAAGTCCTGCTTCCCAAATGATCTGTTCTGCATGCAAATTGAAAAGGTACAGGGATAGGATGTATCCCTGACTCATTCCTTTCTTGACTTTGAATCATGCAGTGTTTTCTTGCTCTGTTCTGAGGACTGTTTCTGGTCCAAGTATAGGTTTCATATAAGCATGATCAAGTGTCCTGAGATTCCCATTTTCCTCAAGGTTAGCCACAAGTTATTATGATCCACAGAGTCAAATGCCTTTGCATAGTCAAAGAAACACAGACATTCTTCTGGTACTCTCTTCTTTCTGCCAAGATTCATTTGACATTGGCAATAATGTCCCTAGTGTCACGACTTCTTCTAAACCCAGCCTGCATTTCTGGTAGTTTTTTGTCAATGTACTGTTCCAGTCTTTTCTGGATAATCTTCTGCAAGATTTTGCTAGTGTGTGATGTTAGTGCTATTGCTCGTTAATTTCCACACTCTGTTGGGTCACCTTTTTTTGGAATGGGACAAATATGGACCTCTTCCAGTCAGTTGGCCAAGGAGTTGCCCTCCAGATTTCTTGGCACAAATTGCTGAGCACATTCAGGGCAGCATCTGTTTTCTGAAATATGTCAATTGGTATTCCATCAGTTCCTGGGGCTTTATTTTTTGCCAAGTCCTTCAGAGCAGCCTGTACTTCCTTCTTCATCACCATTGTCTCTTGCTCATATATTGTTTCTTGAAATTCTTCTGGTTCAGCCAATTCTTTTTGGTACAATGACTCTGTGACCTGAAGTACTTGCTGCAAAAGGTCAAGGACAGTAGTCTTCAATATGAATTGAAGCTCAACATCAAGAAGACAAAGGTTCTCATGGAGAAGAGATTGCGGTTGTTAGCAATTACAGCTTGCTCAGATCCACAATCAACACTCTTAACACCAGCAGTCAGGAAACCAAAAGACGAATTGCATTGGGAATATCTGCTGTCATGGACCTCTCCAGAGTACTAAAAAAACCAATGATGTAAAAAAAAAAAAAATTAAAAAAAACAAACAAAAAACAATGATGTATGTCATTCTAGACACAAAGGTGCGCCTAATCCAGGTCATGGTCTTCTCAATTACTTGTTATGTTTCAGGAAGTTTGACAGTGACTAAGAATGACAGAAGGAGAATAGATGCCTTTGAGTTGTGGTGCTAGAGAAGAGTCTTGAGTCCATGCTATGGACTGCCAAGAAAAAAAATTGGTCTGTCTTTGAGAGGGTGAAACCAAGTCTCTCCTTGGAGGCTAGGATTTTGAAGCTCCACTTCACTTACTTTGGGCACGTGGCCAGGAGAGATTGGTCCTTTGAGAAGGACATTATACTCAGAAGGGTGGATGAGGGAAAGCCCGGATGAGAGGAATCGTTACAATAACTGCAGTGATGGAGTTTGGAGTGTCAGGATTAGTGATGTTGGTTTAGGACAGGGAAGGGTTTAGAGCAGGTGTACGTAGGGTTATTATGCATCACAGGTGACTAAACTAATAACATTCTGACAGGTTTGGAAGCAGGAGTGGCATCCACTTCCTAAAAAACTTACCAGAAGACAAAAATTCTCACCACCGGACCAATCGGTAGCATCAGGATGGATGGCGAAGAGATTGAGAGTGTTCACAGCTTCAGTTTGCTCGGCTCCATGGTCAACACTCTTGGCACCAGTAGCCAGGAAATCAAAAAACGTATTGCGATGGGAAATTCTGCGGTTAGGGACCTCTCTAAAGTACTCAGGAGCAGTTGTGTCTCTCTGGAGGCTAGGGTGCGCCTGATACAGGCCATGGTTTTGGCAATCACTTGTTATGCATCAGAGAGTTGGACAATGACTAGGGAGGATAGAAGGAGAATTGACGCCTTTGAGCTGTGGTGCTGGAGAAGAGTATTGAATGTACCATGGACTGCCAAGAAAACAAACAGATTCATCATAGAGAGGGTTAAACCAGGCTGCTCCTTGGAGGCAAGGATTCTGGGGCTTCGCCTGACATACTTTGGACATGTTGTAAGGAGAGGCAGGTCTTTGGAGAGGGACATCATGCTGGGTAGAGTAGAGGGACAGCGCAGAAGGGGAAGACCCTCTATAAGGTGGATTGATTCAGTGACTGGGGTAATCAGGATGGGTGTGTCAGTGGCAATGCGATTGGCACAGGATAGAGCAGGGTTTAGGGCTGTTGTACATAGGGTCACTATGAGTCGCAAACGACTCGACAGCACATAACAACAACAACAACTGTAAACTCTATGAACTTTGGTAAATGTCGGTAGTTGGAGAGGGGGCTCCAGGCCTTTTGTTCATAGGGTCACTATGAGTCGTGCTCACCTTGTAGGCAATCAACAACATACCACCACCACCACCACCACCACCACCACCAACAACAACAACAACATATCATCCAGTTATTCTACTAGTAAGAATATACCTTGAGAAAAATAGAACTGAGACACAAACAAAAATGTGTATACCAATATTCATAGCAGTGTCATTCACAAGAGCAAGAAAATGGAAAATTTCCAAATGTTCATCCATAAACAAATGGTTTGAGAAATTGTGGTATATTCATACAATGGAATACTATGTAGCATTCAAGAGCAATAATGAAAACAAAAGCAAAA
Source organism: Elephantulus edwardii (assembly GCF_000299155.1). Taxonomy (NCBI): domain Eukaryota; kingdom Metazoa; phylum Chordata; class Mammalia; order Macroscelidea; family Macroscelididae; genus Elephantulus; species Elephantulus edwardii. The sequence continues at coordinate 561,466 of NW_006399793.1, forward strand.
ACAAAACAAAAACCATGGGAAAGGCTGAGAGAACTATGAGATGTGAACTCAGTTTCATAAAGACAAATTCTACATAAGATCAATACCGTAAAAATAAAAGGATTACTAGTGAGATGTATATGAAAGTCTAAAGGAGGAAGTGGAAGGAGTAGGGTGGGGGGGAAATCACAAGATTATAAAGTTTGGTGGGTAAAAGGAGAGGGTGAAGGAATTAAAAAAGATCCACTGGGGACCTAGAAAGACAGGGTAATGGTGGGCATAGGTCAATGGTGATTAATTTTATAAACACAATGTATAAGAATGACCATCTGAAACACATCTTAAATAGAGGAATGTGTGAAACACAATGTATATAAACAAAATGCAGTGTATATACATTTTGTATGCAAACCAATATGAAAGAAAAAGAATTTTATGAAACCATAAAGAGATTAAAGGGTAATAAAATCATCTATATGGAAGCTAAATAATACCAGCCTCTAATATGGATTGAGGCTCAATGTCAGGAAGACAAAGATTCTCACCACTGGACCAATTGGCAGCTTCAGGATGGATGGTGAAGAGATTGAGATTGTTCACAGCTTTAGTTTGCATGGCTCCATGGTCAGCACTCTTGGCACCAGTAGCCAGGAAATCAAAAAACGTATTGCGATGGGAAAGTCTGCTGTTAGGGACCTCTCTAAAGTACTCAGGAGCAGTTGTGTCTCTCTGGAGGCTAGGGTGCGCCTGATACAGGCCATGGTTTTGGCAATCACTTGTTATGCATCAGAGAGTTGGACAATGACTAGGGAGGATAGAAGGAGAATTGACGCCTTTGAGCTGTGGTGCTGGAGAAGAGTATTGAATGTACCATGGACTGCCAAGAAAACAAACAGATTCATCATAGAGAGGGTTAAACCAGGCTGCTCCTTGGAGGCAAGGATTCTGGGGCTTCGCCTGACATACTTTGGACATGTTGTAAGGAGAGACAGGTCCTTGGAGAGGGACATCATGCTGGGGAGAGTAGAGGGACAGCGCAGAAGGGGAAGACCCTCTATAAGGTGGATTGATTCAGTGACTGGGGTAATCAGGATGGGAGTGTCAGCGACAATGCGATTGGCACAGGACAGAGCAGAGTTTAGGGCTGTTTGTTGTATATAGGGTCACTATGAGTAGCAAGCGACTTGAAGGCACATAACAACAACAACAAATAATACCTTGCTTGATCAATACTTTTATAGAATAAATAAACAATGAAAGAAATAAAGTTCCTTGAAAGAAATTATAAGATGTATTAAAACATCTGGAGTATAGTAAAGGAAGTTTTTATGGGTTATCTCTTAGCAATAAGCAAACATATTTTTTTTTTTAAAAATGAGTAAAACAAACCACTCAACCTAACATCTACAATAACTACAAAAAGAACAACAAGTTAACCCCACAGGCACTAAGTGAAAGTAAACTATAAGGGATGAAAGAAATGACATAGAAAACAGAAAAACAATTGAAATAATCAATAGGACCAGGACCTGGTTCTTTGAGAGGGTTAGCAAAATAGGAAACCACTTTCAAACTTAACAGCAAAAACAAAAACTGTGAAAAAGGTCATGATTGTCATTACAAAACCAGCTGAAATTAAATCAATGATAGTAGACTATTAAGAAAAGTTATACTCTAACAAATTTGAAAACCTAGAGAAAATGGACGAATTCCTAGTAACTACATCCTATCTAGATTGGCACAGACAGAAGTAGAACAACAACAACAACAACCAAAAAAAACCCCACACTAAAAAACCAGATCCTTTGCAAAAAAAAGAAATTGAGCAGATCACAAAAAAAACTGCCAGCAACAACGATAACAAGTCTTAGCCCAGATAACCTCCACAGTGAACTCCAGCAAACATTCAGAGATGAATTGTCACCAATTATATTTAAACCATTTAAAAAAATAGAAAATGAAGGAATATTCTCTAAGTCATTCTATGATACAAGTATATCCCTGATAGAAAAACCAGTGAAGATACCATTATTAAAGAAAACTGAAGACTAGTATCCCCCATAAACATAGACACAAAAATCCTTTTTTAAAAATAAAGGAACTTTAATTTCATTCTTTATTTCTTTTATAAACCAATCTTGTTTTGTAAGCTTTATCCTCCCGTGGTTAATTTCTAGCTTTATGGCATTGTGGCCTGAGAAGATATTTTGTAGTATTTCAATGTTTTTTTAAATTTGTGTGTCCTAATATGTGATTGATTCTAGAGAATGAACCATGTGCACTTGAGAAGAAAGTGAATTGAGTTTTAGTTGAGTGCAGAACCCTGAATATATCCACAAGGCTGAGTTGGCTGATTTTATAGTTTAGACCTTCTGCATCTTTGTTGAGTTTCCTTTGAGTTGACCTATCCTTTGGTGATAGTGGTGTGTTAAAAATCTCTTACCCCTACAGTGGTTGCATTTCTTTCTTCAATTCTGTTAACCATTCTTTTATGAAGTATTAAAAGAGATGTTGTTGTTGTTAGGTGCTGTTGAGTCGTGTGTGACTCATAGCGACCCTATGCACACCTAAACCCTGCTCTATGCTGCGCCAACCGCACCGCCTCTGACACACCCATCCCGATTACCCCAGTCACTGAATCAATCCATCTC
>NW_006399793.1:565208-576451 GCF_000299155.1 Elephantulus edwardii
GAATCTTGCTTGCATGTGAAATCAATGACACTGTTCTGTAGTTTCCACACTCAGTTGGGTCACCTTTCTTTGGAATGGGAACAAATATAGATCTCTTCCTGTCAGTTGGTCAAGTGGTTGTTCTCCAGATTTCTTGGCACAACTTGGTGAGCACTTCCAGGGCAACATCTGTTATCTGAAATACTTCAATTGGTGTCCCACCTAATGCACAACAGAATTAAAAGAGATACATACATTTATATTCATAGCTGCATTATTCACAATATAAAGAACATGAAAACAGCCCAAATGCCCTTTAAAAAATGAATGGATTAAAAATTTTAAATTCACATGATGGAATACTATGGAACAATGATTTTGTAAAATACTGTATAACATGGCATGGTCTAGAAAGCATTATGCTGAGTGAACAAATTCAGTCTCGTAAGGACAAGTACTTTATAACACCATTATTTTAAAAATAGATAATTAGTAAGTTGTGCATAAATGTCGGTAAGGGGAACAGAAAAAGTGAAAGGAGGCAGAATAAAGACAAGGGTGGAAATCACTAGAATAATGGAATTTAATGGGTAGATTGGAGGTGGGGGAGGGAATGGGAATGATTCAATGGGAACTTGAAGAGATGGAGTAAAAATAAACATAAATCAGTGGTAATTAATTATATGGGATACAGTGTATATGAATGATTACATTAAACACAATGTAAATGAGTTATTGTATGGAACACAATATATATGAATGAAGCACAACATAAAATATTGTGTGAAAACCAATTTTAAAAAAACAAATCTATTTGCATAGTAAAAATAAAACACAAACACCTTGGTAGTATTCTCTAAGCCAAGTTCCAATTGATGTTATCAATGCTATACATTGTGCCATGGCCTCTCCTGAAGTCTCTAGAAAGTTTAATTGATAACACTGAGATTATCTGTATATTGATGAGTCCTTCTGGGAAGCTTTATTCTTTCATTCAATACACTGCATCTAATCTGATACAGCTCCTCCAACAGTTGATAACCTCTGCCTGCAGGTGCCTGGACTGTTGTTATCCAGCCTCTGCAACCATCTGCATAAGCATAGTGTAATAATAATTTCATAGAGGGTTTTTTATTTTCTGCAAGACTTCTCTGTGACTTGTAGAACCCAAACACATAGATGGGTTAAGAAGGGGAATAATTGATGTTAGTGATGAGAGAGTGGATGTTGTTGTTACATGCTGTTAAGTTGTTTGTGATTCATAGCGATCCTATATACAGTAACTCTGAAGCCTGCCCTGTTCTGAGCCAGTCTCACTGACTCTGTTACACCTACCCCCTTTGCCCTACTTACTGTGTTAGTCCATCTCATTTGGATAAGTCCTCCTGGCCACAGGAACAAAAGTTTTGCAATTTTTGGTTAGACTAAATCTTTCTCATTCATCAAGTACCAGCTCAAATTTTTTCTCTAAGATATCCTTGTCTGGCCTTTTCAAACTCTTTCTTCTTCAGTCTCAAAAGACTGATATTTAACACATATTTTTACTTTGATTATAACTATTTACCATCTCTTCTCCGTATGGTAAAATCTTTCAGAGTAGAATTCCTATGTGGTTCATCTTTGTGTTCTTACGGCATTGAAAAATAATTTGTACAAAGTAAGAAGAATTACAGTAGTTAGTGATAGAAAACCAGACTATCAATAGATGTCAGAATGGATTGTACATCAATGTATAGGGAAAAAAATCTTTACAACTGAACCTAAAGGCAACAACATTATGAACAGAGGAAATACTGAGGTTGTCAAGGGATTCATTTTACTTGGATCACAATCAAAACCCATGGAAACAACCATCAGGAAATCAAAAGACATATAGCATTATGAAGTGTTTTGCAAAAGACATCTTTAAAATGTTAAAACACAAATGTTTCATCTTGAAGACTAAAGTGTGTCTTACCCAAGCTATTGTACTTTCAGTTGCTTTGTTTGTATTTGAAAAATGAATAAGGAAGACTTAAGAAGAATTGAATAATTTTCCTCAGAACTTAATAATATACCCATAATGGTCTTTAACATTTTTTTTATAATTTACAGATTTTGTTGAATCACTTTTCCTGGGAATGGGAACAAATATGGAATTCTTCTAATGAGTCAGCCAAGGAGCTGTTTTCCAAATTACCTGGCATCAACTGATAAGTGCCTCCAGCGCTGATTGATCATTGAAAAACAGGAAGAACAGTACATTGATAGAGAACTGCAAGACGTTTAGGTTCGGTTTAGAAGAGGCTGTGGCACCAGGACTGTCATTCCTGAAGTCAGATGAATCCTGGCTGAAAGTAGAGAAAACCAGAAGAATGTATATTTGTGTTTTATTTCTATGCAAAGATATTTGACTGTGTGGATCATAACAAACTGTGGCTAATGTCGAGAAGAATGAGAATCCCAGAACACTAACGTGCACTTATATGAAACCCATACCTAGACCAAGAAGCTGTTGTCCTGACAGGACAAGAGAACACTACATAATTTAAAATCCGAAAAGGTGTGCATCAAAGTTGTATCGTTGCTCCATAACTATTCTAACTATATGTTGAGCAAGTCATTAGAGAAGCTGGACTCTGTGAAGAAGAATGAGGCACCAGGATCTATAAAAGGAGCAGATGCAACATGAGAGTGGATGAGTCTGACTTCTATCCATTTCATAAATGAGTACTATCTCAATCGTTAATGTAATAGAAATAGCTACATAATCAGACATGCCAGCACACATTCTCCTGCACCTATTGTTACCATTCATTTGGACTAATTAATGCTCTTTGCAAGACTCACAGAGTTTACCACAGTTGTGAGATTTATGAGGTAAATAGTTTGGGGAATGGGAGAGACAAAGGATATCTCACAATACAGGTCTCTATTTAGTCCAGCAGTCCCAAGCCAGATTAACAAGGCACAATTCCTCAAGTAGTAAAAGTCCAGGTTTAGTTTAACAGCACAAATGTAAGAAGCCTCTGGTTTCCTCAGTCATCTGATAAACTTTATCTCAGAGCAGTTTTAAGTCAGCTTTTCATTCAATCATCCAGCAAACAAAACCTTTAACTGTGGCTTTTACCTTAGAGCAGTGTCACAGTCTCTTCACCTCTCCCCACCATTGTTGTCATTGTTTCTCATAGTGTGGAAAGTGCTCATGAATATTTGCAACAGCTGTTGATGATTTGTAAGACTGTGTGTACACAGTTAATGTAGCTTAACAAAAGCTAGAAATGTCCATTTTCTACTGTTTGGATATCCCAGAATTAGAGGAAGGCTCATCAACAACCTGTGTCATGTAGGTGATACAAGCTGGCTTTCTGAAAGTGAGGAGGACTTGAAACACTTGCTACAGAAAGTAAAAAAAAAAATAAAAAAATTATAACCTGCCCTGTTCTGAGCCAGTTCCACTGACTCTGACACATCTACTCTCATTATCCCAGTCACTGTGTCAATCCATCTCATCTGGGGTCTTCCTCTCCTGCACTGTCCTTCCACCCTTCAAATCATGATGTCCTTCTCCAAGGACTGGTCCATTCTGACCACATGCCCAAATTTTGTGAGACAGAGTTTCAAAATCCTTGTTTGCAAGGAGAAATTTTCATCCTATTCTCTCCAATATAGAGCTGTTTGTTCTCTTGGTGGTTCATGTTGTGTTCAATACTCTTCTCCAGCATTATAACTCAAAGGAATAAATTCTTCTTCTGTCCTTCTTAGTCAGTGTCCAGCTCTCTGATGCATAGCAAGTAATTGTGAAGATCATGGCCTAGATCATGTGCGCCTTACTCTCTAAACTTAAGTCATTCCTCTTTAGCACTTTGAAGAGATCCCTATCAGCAGACATCCCCAATGCAATTAATCTTTTGATTTCCTAGTTGCTAGTGCCAAGAGTGCTGTTTGTAGAGATAAGCAAGCTAAAATTGTTAACAACCCAATCACTTCTCCATCTATCATAGTGCTGTCAATTGACCTAGTGGTAAGAATCTTTGTCTTCTTGATGTTAAACCTCAATCCATATTGAAGACTACAGTCTTTGACCTTCTGCAGCAAACACTTCAGGTTTTCCTCAGACAAGATTGCATTACCTGTATAATGCAGGTGGTTGGTGAATCTTCCTCCAATCCTGATGTCACAATTTCTCTTCATAAAGTCCAGCCTCTAGAATGATAGACTGAATATAGACTAAAAAGGTATGGAGACAGGACACATCCCTTATACACACCCTTCTTTATTTTAAACCATGCAGTGTTTCCTTGCTCTGTTTTGAGGCTGCTTCCTGGTCCAAATACAAGTTTTGCATGAGCACAATCTAGTGTTCAGGGTTACTCATTCTTTTAAAGGTTAGCCACAGTACAATACATTTTTTTTTACTACTGCTTTCAAGGATGTTGATTATGGATCAGAGAAGTTTAATGAAGGCAGCAACAGAGGTGGGCATGCAAGGCATGGGTTGTTGTGCTCCTGGCTCTCTATTTCCCCCTTCTTGGAGAGTAAAGGAGGCTGAAGTGGTGCTGAGTGTGCTTTCTCACTTCTTCTTTCTACCGGCGACTTCCCTGGCCCTCTCATGTTGTTGCGCTCAAAGCAAGACTGTCCCAGCCCAGGTATGGAATAATGAGCAGCATAAAATTTAGTCTCAGCAGAAAAATGCTGGACAGAAGAAGAAACAAGGCAATGATCTAAAGGTTGCCACCAAAGCTGCTTTAATATATACCTGCACTGTCTGTAGGACACAAACTAGACCCTTAAGACCTTCAAGCAGCACTTTCAGAGCAAACATCCCAAGATTCCACTTCCTCCAGAATTGGCTGATGGTTAAGCATAAGATTGTTTACAGGCGAATCCATGAAAACTTTGACTATTCTACTGTCTCAGACCTTAGGTAACAAACTTGCAGCTGCTTTTCTAATAAACTGTTGATCAGCAAAACTAAAGAGGCTACAGAAATGCTCAATTTTATGCTGTTCCCTTTTGGTCTTCATGCACAGACAATTCTGTGTAAATGTACAGTTGACTCTGATTTGGAAATCTGAAAATCATTCTGTCCTCATAAATTTTTTAAAATTGTCATTATATTGATATTCATATTGTATAAAATAACTCATTTAATAAAGTAGTGCTTTGAATTTACAACAACAACAACAACAAAGAAGTTTAATGAAAGCTTTATATCTCAGTCATTGAAATTAGATCATTATGCCATTAAAATGAAAAACAAGATGAAGGCTTATGATTTTTTAATCTTTATTTCTTACAAAATTGTGAAGAAAAGGTCTATTAGGACTATAGAGCCCTTTCCTTCCTCTCCCAGAATGGCTACTGAGAGAATCTAGTCACAGGAAATAGCAGCTGTGCTTTTTCTCTCTGTCAAGGATGTGAAATTTCCCTATCCCCTTTCCCAGAAATAGTTATCTTATACCCTGAGCCCACTTCCCTATCTTGTGGAAAACATCTGTGAGCATCTCCTTCCTCAAGTTCCTTGTAAGAGAACTTAAAATCCCTCTCTGACTTTTAGTGGGGGTTGGTCTTCTGCTTGAGAGCCAGCCTGGCAGTTTTTCCTCAATAAACTAACTTTCTCGGCCTGCACTGGGTTCTGTCCTTCCTTAGCAACCTTACATTTATGGTGCCGAAACCCAGGAGGGACACCTGCCAGGAGACAACAAACCATGATTCCCAACTTTCCCTGTCTCTTTTTTTCCCTCTCTCTCTCTTTATCTCCTTTCAAACCTAACCCACAGAGACTAGAGAACTCTCTCATCATTATTACTACATTGAGCTAAATTGAACTTGCCTTTGTAAATGAGAAAAGGATATTACCATAATCTCATACTGAGTGTTTCTGGAAACTCTGTGAAATTGGCTTCTGTCTCTCTTCAGTGTAACCTATTCCTCTCACTTCTGGCTAAAAGGCACTTGGGAAGTAATGGATCGTCCTAATACTTTTCACTCCTCCATGGGCTTGATTCACCTCCTGACTGCCCCTCTGAGCTGCCAAGAGGACACCCTTCTCTGGGACTTTCTGCCTTTTGCTATTGCTGGCCTTCCAAACAGCACCAGACCAAATTGGGGTAAGTAATGGAGGTTCTCCTCTCTTGGATTTCCTGCTCCCTTTGGACTCTAGAAGTTCTGGCACCAGACCAGGAAAATCCCTCAGAGACTTAAGCCAGTCTCTCCTGACACTGAGGATGCCCATACCATGAGCAGACCTTCTTCTTATGAGGACAAAAGGAAATAAGGGATGACTTATTGCCTTTAAGTCTCTCTCTTTAGCTCTGTGGGAACCACCACTTCTTATCTCTTCTTCAATCATGGGAGCTAGCCAGTCCTGCTCTTCTTGGTACACACCACTTGGAGTGTCTCCTCTTCTCCCTTGACATGGCATAGCCACAATAAATAATAGGTCTCATAGCCCTATAATGGGATGCTCAAGTTTGACATTCTGAGATTTTAACAATCTCTGCATTTGCAAAGGCAATTAGTAAAAAATCCCCTTCAGGCCTTCTTTACACTCTCTGCCATTTATATTCTCTCTCTCTCTCTTCAGTAAACTCCTTTAACTCTAAATGTTTTCCCTTCCCTAATAAAAACTTCTTCCCTTTGATTTCATGGATCTCCCATGGGTTCTGCCCTTCCTCAGTGAACTTACAGTTATAAATAATATTTTTGTGTTCAGGTCTTTCATTCATAATGTCGCTCTGAGTCACCTATGACTTGACAGCACTTAACAATAACAACAAACAATTCTTTTAAGATTTCATTATACTAATAGTGGATAATTTGTCTGCCATTTTCCTCTATAAATAAATAAACAGACATACTTCTGTTATAAATGTTTGGCAGTTGGCAGCTTTCTATATTTTATTGTTTTTTTATATGTGCCATTGAGTAGGACCTGATCCATTCATGACCCTCCGGTGAGTCTCCAGAGGTGTCAGATTTTATAGGAGAAGATTGCCCATTCTTCTCCTGTGGAGCAACTGATGGATTCAAACAACATACCTTTGGAATTGTAAAACAGCTTCTTACCATTAGGCTACCAGTTGTTGTTATGTGCCGTTGAGTTGTTTGTGACTCATAGCGACCCTATGCACAACAGCCCTAAACCCTGCTCTATCCTGCGCCAACCGCACTACCTCTGACACACCCATCCCGATTACCCCAGTCACCGAATCAATCCATCTCATAGAGGGTCTTCGCCTCCTGCGCTGTCCCTCCACCCTCGCAAGCATAATGTCCCTCTCCAAGGACCCATCCCTCCTAGCAACATGTCCAAAGCATGTCAGACAAAGCCCCAGAATCCTTGCCTCCAAGAAGTAGCTTGGTTTAATCCTCTCCCAGATGAATCTGTTTGTTTTCCTGGCAGTCCATGGTACATTCAGTAATCTTCTCCAGCACCACAGCTCAAAGGCATCAACTCTCCTTCTGTCCTCCCTAGTCATTGTCCAACTCTCTGATGCATAACAAGCGATTGTAAAGACCATGGCCTGTATCAGGCACACCTTAGTCTCCAGAGAACACTGTTGCTCCTGAGTACTTTAGAGAGGTCCCTAACAGCAGACTTTCCCATCGCAATACGGTTTTTGATTTCCTGACTGCTGGTGCCAAGAGTGTTGACTGTGGAGCCGAACAAACTGAAGCTGTGAATAATCTCAATCTCTTCGCCATCCATCCTGATGCTGTCAATTGGTCCAGTGGTGAGAATCTTTGTCTCCTTGACATTGAGCCTCAGTCCATACTGAAGGGTGCAGTCCTTGACCCTTCGCAGCAAGTGCATGAGGTCCTCCTCAGTTTCAGCAAGCAGGGTTGTGTCATCTGCATTACGCAGATTGTTGATAGATCTTCCACCAATCCTGATGCCACAATTCTCCTCATAGAGCCCAGCCTCTCAGATAATCTGCTCTGCATACATGTTGAAAAGGTATGGAGACAGGATGCATCCCTGGCGTACACCCTTCCCAATTTTGAACCATGCAGTGTTACCCTGCTCTGTTCTGACTACTGCCTCTTGGTCCAAGTATAGGTTTTGCATTAGCACAATTAAATGTTCTGGGATTCCCATTCTTCTCAGAGTTAGCCACAGTTTGTTAAGATCCACACAGTCAAATGCCTTTGCATAATCAATGAAACACAGATAGACATTCTTCTGGTATTCTCTGCTTTCAGCCAAGATCCATCTAACATCAGCAACAATAAGAGAAAGAACATAGAAATAGTGTTACAAAATAGCGCTGTTTCCTATCATGGACCAATTGTTCTTTACAGACTTATAATTATTAATTTAGTTGAATTCATTTCTCACGTCACTGGAGATTTTTGGTAGAGAAATTAACATATTTATTTACAGTGTATTAAAAGATACCTGAAGTCCCAAAGCACTTAATTATCAATCAAATGAAAAGATACTTGATGAAACATGACTTAATTGCTTACCTGGTGTGTTGTTTTTTTTTATTGTAATAATAATGAAAGTTTACAGAATTCTTAGATTTTCATTTGCTCATTGTTATTGTTGATGTTATGTGCCATCGTGTTGCTTGTGACTCATAGAAACCCTGTGTACAACAGCTCTGAAACCTGGTCTGTCCTGTGCCAACTTTACTGCTCCAGTACACCTATTCTCATTACCCTAGTCACAGCATCAATCCATCTCATCAAGGGTCTCACTCTCTTTCTATGTCCCTCCACCCTTCTTTGCATGATATCCCTCTCCAAGGACTAGTACGTCCTTGCAACATACTCATAGTATGGCAGATGAAGCCTCAGAATCCTTTCCTCCAAGGAGCAGGCTGATTTCACCCTCTCTAGGATGAACATGTTTGTTCTCCTGGCAGCCCATGGTGTATTCAACATTCTTTTCCAGGACCACAGCTCAAAGGCATCAATATTTTTTTCTATCATCCATAGTCCTTGTCCAGTTTTCTGACTCATAGCAACCGATTGTGAAGATTATGGCCTGGATTAGGTGCACATTTGTCTCCAGTCTGGCATCATTGTTCTTCAGTATTCTGGAGGGGTCCTTGACAGCTGGTTTTCCCAGTGAAATACGTCTCTCTATTTCCTGACAGTGGTACCAAGAGTGTTGATTGTGGAGCCAAGCAAACTAAAGCTGTTGACAATTTTAGTTTCTCCACCATCTATCATGATGATGTAAATTGGTCCAATGGTGAAAATCTTTGTTTTCTTGATGTTAAGGTTTAATCCATATTGAAGGCTTCAGTCCTTAACCTTCTGCAGCAAGCACTTCAGGTCCTTCTCAGTTTCAGCAAGGAAGGTTGTGTTATCTGCATAACACAGGTTGTTGGTGAATCTTCCTTCATTCTTAATGCCACATTCCTCCTCATACAGCCCAGCTTCCCAGATGATCTGTTCTGCATATAGATTGAAAAGGTTACACACAAAAAAAGCCATTTCCTGTAAGTAGTCATGAGATTCCTTTTGATAGGAAAAAATACCCCCATGCTTTTAAGAACAAAGATTATTTGTCTCAGTTCTTTAATAACTTTTCTTTTTAAATGATTAATATTTCTCTCAACACAGTTGCTGTAGCAATGAAATTGCTAGACTCAAGGGACTCTATCGTATGTTTAAAATTTAATTTTTTTTCCGCTCTTAATTATCACCTGTCTCCTCTACCTGTTATTTGGTTGTTTCAACTCTTTCTCTAATTATAAGAAAGACATTTAAAAAAATAAGGATATGTTGTTATATTTAAAACACATTTCTAAGAATAAGCCAGCTGATTCACAAGGCCTACCTTACTATGCCCTTATTATCTATATGTTTTAGAAAATTTAGATCAAGGATATATTATTTCTTAATCTGTGGTCCTAAGTAATTAATTTGTTTCACAATTTGTCCTCATTCCAAAGTTCATAGTTGTAAGAGACGACACAAGTCAAAGGTTTTTCTTTCCTTTCTTATTTTTTTTGAAGGTGTATAAACTATTAACAGATGAGGCCTACAGACTTATTTCTTCTTGGACACACCCATCGTACGGCCCGACTGCCAGTGGTCTTGGTGTGCTGGCCTCGAACTCGAAGGCCCCAAAAGTGGCGTAGCCCTCTGTGGGCACGGATCTTCTTCAGTCGCTCCAGGTCTTCACGGAGCTTGTTGTCCAGACCATTGGCCAAAACCTGACTGTATTTCCCATCCTTTACATCTTTTTGTCTGCTCAAGGACCAGTCTGGAATCTTGTACTGGCGTGGATTCTGCATAAAGGTGATCACACGCTCCACCTCCTCTTCAGTAAGCTCTCCTGCCCTCTTGGTGAAGTCAATGTCTGCTTTCCTCAACACCACATGAGCATATCTTCGCCCTATACCCTTAATGGCAGTGATGGCAAAGGCTATTTTCCGCCGCCCATTGATGTTAGTGTTGAATACTCGCAAAATGTGCTGGAACTTCTCTGGGATCACTAGAGACATGGCGGCGGCAGCAACTGCGATGTGTAGGCCTCCGGTGGAAGAGCTATTTGCTTTCTTTTTAATTAAAACACAGTCCTTTAATTTTTTTAAACTTGAGATAACTTCAGGTAATAACTAGATAGTATGTTTATTGCTTCTCATTCATTGTGGTTTTGTTTCAAAATTCCAATAATTAAATTTATACTTATTCTTACAGTAAATTATAAAAAAAGAGAAATTAATCTATAGTTGTATTCTGGGGAAATGTTTTGTTGATCACTTCGAAAGCTGAAGAGGTGATGAGATTTTCCATATGATGAGTAGAATGACTAATAGTGAGGCTATTATCTAAGGAGTAGTTCCATTTCAGAATGCTAAAGTGGTCTTCTTTAATCTCTAAAGAAAATATTACAAAATGGAAATAATTTCTCTAGTCATAGAATCTTACTTTTGCTAAATATTTTACGATTTTCCTTCTACCCATTGCTGTATTTTGCGTAGATTATAATTTAAGATAATAATCATTTAAGATAAGTCCATGAGAACAAAATATGATGGAGAGTCTATCCCACCTGAGTTTATAAATTATCTTAAGAATAAGTGTGAAGCACTGAAGACCAATGATCAAAGATCAGAAGAGCTGTGGGATAATATTAAGGATATCATCCTTAAAAAGAGCACAAGGTCAATACTTCGGCAGAGGAGGAAAAAAACAAACCAAACCAAACCAAACAAACGAACCAAAAGGAATGTTAGAAGGGACCCTAAAATTTGCATTAGAGCATTGAAACAGAGGAGGGAGAAAACTGTTTAAAAGAGATATATAACTAGGTATTT
>NW_006399793.1:579226-583330 GCF_000299155.1 Elephantulus edwardii
GAGCAGGGTTTAGAGCTGTTGTGCATAGGGTCGCTATGAGTCGGAAACGACTCGATGGCACATAACAACAACAACAACAACATAGCACCCCACCACCACAAGGCCCAGAGGTCACTACTGTCTCACTGCTCCTTGGCTTGGAGGTACCCACCCCACAACTGCTGGGCCTGGTGGTGTCTATCCCACCATGTGGAGTCCACCACCCTTGCAACAAGAACATCAATAACACAGGGGAGTGGAGAGTAAACAGGAGGACAGAGGTGGAGGAAGGCCTGAGCCAGTAAACCAGAGTTGGCAGAGACAGGGATGGGAGGCATCTGTGGCACAAGGAGGGGGACCTGAGCTGGATGAGCATGGCAACACAATGCGTGCACATAAGGGGTGGGTCCCAAGACCAACACTAGATCTGTTACTTGAATATTCTCATCAGCTCTTTTGGGTGAAATGTTTATCTGCACTTGAATTAAGATGAACCAGAATGAAGGACTGGCCATCCACTTCCAAAATAACAGACCTCCGAAACCCTGTATACAACAAAGCACTTTTAGATTAGACTAGCATGTATGGCACCAGATCCTGAGCCTTTGTATTGGAAATCACAAATGAGGAGAAACAATTGCAAACAGATACTAGTAATTGGAATATGGAATATGAGAAGTATGAATGTAGGAAAATTGGAGATTGTTAATAAGGAAACAGAATGCATAAATATTGACATACTATGCTTTGGGGAAATGAAATGTATTAACCTGGGACATTTTGAATGAGACAATTATATGATCCACTATGATGGAAATGAAAAGGTGAGGGAAAATGAGGTTGAATTCATAGTTAAATCCCCCCCCCATTTCTAGATCCTTTTGAAATAAAATGTTGTGATAGGATTGTGTTTATACACCTATAAGGAAGACCAGTTAATACCACTATCATTCAAATTTATGCATCAACAACAAGAGCTAAAGAGGAGGAGAAAGATGACTTCTACAAACTAAGTTGGAAATCATGCAACCAAGATGTATTGATAGTAATGGGTGATTGGAATGCAAATATTGGGAATAAGGAAGAAGAATCTGTAGTCAGGAAACATGGACTTGGTGACAGAAATCAAGCTGGAGACAGACTAATAGAATTCTACACAATTACTGATTTATTAATTGCAAATATCTTTTATAAGAAACAGAAACAGCAGTTATCCATATGGATCTCACCTGATAGCCTACATAAGAATTCAATTGATTACATTTTGGGGGAAAAATTGTTGGAGAACCTCAATGTCAGCTGTGAAAACTAGACCAGGTGTTAATTATGGAACAGATCATCAACTACTTGTATGCAAGTTCAAATTGAAGCTAAAGATAATAAAATCAAATACATAAGAACCAAAGTCTGACCTTGAGTCTATCCCTCCTAAATTTAAAATCCATCTCGGGAACAGGTTTGTGGCCTTTGAACACTAATTAGTGGAGACCAGGTGACCTGTGGGAGGATATCAAGAATATCATGCATAAAGAATGCAAAGGGAAAAAAAAAGAATGCAAAGGGACATTACAAAATGGAAGAAGTTACTAACTATTGCACGAGAGCACCAAGAAACCAAAGGGGAAAAAAAAGAAATCAAGAAGATTTCAAACGGCATCATGGGAAGACAAAGCAAAGTATTGTAATGAAATAAGAAAAGAGCTGGAGTTGGAAAATCAAAAGGGTTGAACTCTCTTGGAATTTCTTAAGCTAAAGGAAATGAAGAACAAATTCAAGCCTTGACTAGCAATACTTAAGGATGCTCTAGGCAGAATCATCAAAAGAAGATGGAAAGAGTACACAGAGTCACTATACTGGAAGTATTTGGCTGTCACAGAAGAATTTAATGAAACAACATATGATCAAGAGGCAATGTTGCAACCCCATGATTAATCCTTCTCTCCCCCTTCACATCTTCATCCTTAAGCTTCTAAACTCTCCTACCACTCTAGGATCCTTATACTCATTCTACAGTAATGGTTTTATAAAATATTTATTCTTGCCAGACTGAGTTCACTCAACCAAATGCTCCTCAGTCCCTCCCAAGTTACGTAATAATTTACAAAATTATTGCTTTTGCATAGTGCATGGTATTCCATTGTGTGGATATACCATAATTTCTCAATCCATTCGTTTGTGGTTGGATATTTGGGCTGTTTCCATGTTCTTGCAATGGTAAATAATGCTACTATAAACATTGGTATACAAATCTTCATTTATGGGGTTGTCCTATTTGTTGAATGGGGGGATAAGGGAAATTGAAACAATTTTTTTAAAACAATGTATTCAAATTTTGTAAATAAACTAGTAGAAAATGAAAAAAAATAATAGATGGGCTGAATATCTTGAAGACAATTTCTTGCTCAATTCTGAGCTCAATTTTTTAAAAACAGACACACTATTAGAGCCCTCATTTTACAGGTAAAGAAATGAATGATTTGAAAAGATAAATGGCATTTAAAAACACACCTTTAATTAGTTGCAGTTCTCGGAATTGAGTCTAGATTTCTGTCTCTAGAATCCAGGTGTATAAAGACATTGTTCTAACAATGATGTACTAAGAACAATAATAAATATGTATTTATAATAAAAAAAGAGGCAATGGTGATTAAGGAGAAAGTTTAAGCTGCTCTGAAGGAATTGTCAAAAAACAAGGCCCTAGGAATTTATGGCATACAATTGACATATTTCAACAGATGATGCCCTGAAAGCACTTGCCAAATTGTGCCAATAAATCTGAAGGACAACTACCTGACCAACTGACTGAAGAGATCCATATTTATTCTCATTCCAAAAATAGATAACCCAACAGTGTGGAAATTGTCTAACTGTGTATTAATATCACATGCAAGCAACATCCTGCTGAAAATGATGAAAAATGACTTGAACATTTTTCATTTATCCACATTTATGAACATTTATCAACAGATAACTGTTAGATGTGCAGGCTGAGTTTAGATGAGGTCATGGCATTAGGACACTATAGCCAATGTTAGATAGATCTTAGTTGACAGCAGAAAGTACCAGAGGAATGGGTCTGTGTTTCATTGACTATTCAAAGGCATTTGACTGTGTGGTTCACAACAAACTGTGGCTAACCTTGAGAAAAACACTAATCCAGAACACTTGATTGTGCTTATGTGAAACCTGTACTTGGACCAGGAGGCAGTCCTCACACTGTATGGCTCAAAATCAGGAAAGATGTACTCCAGCGATGTATCCTATCTCCATACCTTTTCAATCATTATTCTTTTTTTTTTCCTTCACATTGTTAAAACTACTTTTATTTCCTTTAGAATCTGTCTTTTCATTATTTTATATATCCCTCTATTTGTTTTGACAATAAATAAACTTCACATAGTGAGGAATTTTTTTTCTTCCTCCCCCCCCCCAAATTCTCAAATACCACATTGCTCTAGATTTGAACTGACAAACTGTTGACCCTGCAGTAGATCTTAAGAAGGTTTAGCTTGCACAAGAGGAGACTTCTGATCTTTCTCCCTCAGAGAACCTGGTGAATTCAAACTGGCTCGCGGCACAACTTACCCATTAGGTCACCAGAACTCCAACTAGGATACTATCAATTTTATAAGGTATAAGATAATTTTTCCTTCTGTCATATATAAACTATTGTTATGCTCACATGATGATTTTTTTCCCAAGCATTGTTATTTTTTGTAATTCCTAGAGGTTTCATTTTTCCATTTTTTAAATAGTTTTAATAGTTTTGACTTGTCTTCTTAAATTGATCCAGTTGTGAGAATTTGTATTTTCTTTATGTTAATCCATACTGAAGGTTGCAGTCTTTCATCTTTAGTGGAGGGAGAATGTCAAGAATCTCACAGCTGCCTCCATGCCTGATCAATTCTTGAAGAAACCTGCTAATGTCTAAGGAACCCAGAGCAGAGACCAGATCAAAGACCAGACCAGACTATAGATCCTGATAAGGCTCAAAATCCCAAACCCAAGTTAATTAACAGCCCAAAATTCTAAGCAAAATATCATCTTCCCTTGTCCTCCCTAAAAACCCTATAAAAAGAGGCAGCCCTAATAGTTAGTGCCACCCTTGTGCCATTTTGACCTTCC
>NW_006399793.1:583430-588703 GCF_000299155.1 Elephantulus edwardii
CATCTTCCCTTGTCCTCCCTAAAACCCTTATAAAAAAGAAACCACCCTTGACTGCCCTGGTGTCATTTTTACCTTCTCCCTATGTAGTTGTTCACTTGGTGACACCATCAGATCATACAATAAAGGTCTATTTGTTTCTTGGGACCAGCTTCTTCTTCTTCTTTTTTTTTTTTTCTTGCCCTCAACTCTTTTTCTATCTAACATTTAGTAAATACTTCAAGTCATCTTTAATTTCAGCAAGCAAAGTTATGTACATAAGGAAGGTTGATAAAGAATTTTCATTCAATCCTGATGCAGCATCTTCTTATGGTCCATTTTCAAAAATTATTTATTTGGCATATAGACTAAACAGGTATGGTGAAAGGACACAACGCTGATGGACAGACACCTTTAATGATTTTCTCATGAACACAGTGAAGTGTAAAGGAAGCCCATCCCATACTGTATTATCCATTATTCATTATGATCCACAGATGAATGCACTTTCATTGTCAATAAAACACAAACTTATTTCTAATATTCTTTTTCAGCCAAGATCAATCTGACAGAATAATGACATTCTTGTTTCATAGCTTCTTAATTCAGTCTGAGTTTGGGGAAGTTTCCTGTTCTGTACTGCTCCAGCCATTTTTAAGTAATCTTCAGCAAGATTTGACTTGCATATGATATCAGTGATATTATTGCTCAGTGATATCCACATTCTGTTGGATCACATTTTTAATATATATTTGGTTCTTTTCTAGTTGGCCAACTAGAAATTTTCCAAACTTCTTGATATAGATGAGTGACTACATTCAGAGCTGCATCTACTTGTTTCCCTGAACTGATACCACATTTCCTGAAGCCTTAGTATTGCTAATGTTCTTATACTAATTGTTGATGTTCTTATTTACTTTCTGGTTCTTGGTCATATGCTACTTCCTGAAGTAGTTCAGCATTGACTAATTCTTTTTAGTACAATAATTCTGTATTTCTTCCATCTTCTTTGTTGCATCCTGACTCAGTCAATATTTCATGTATTTCAGAGATTAATTTTTCTTTTTTTGCAATTTTTTTAGCTTGATAAATGTCAAATGTGTTATTATTTTTTCTTTTCTAGATCACATTTTTTTGTCATTTATTACTTTGCTTTCATGACTGCCTTTTGAAATTTCTTTTTTTAAAATTTTTTTGAAATTTCTTTTGTTCTCTTCTTCATTTCTTCCTTTTGCTTTAGCTTCTCTACAATCATGATCAAGTTTCAGATTCTCTTTATTCTTGGTCTCTTTATTTCTTGTCTTTAATTACCATTTGCTTCCTTCGTTTATGATATTCTTGATGTCACTGAATAATACAGCTGGCTTCAGTTGTTAATTTTCAAGCCAGAAAACCTATTCTTTTTTAAAAATTTTTATTAATTTCAATGAACCGCTACAGAAATTTTGATTTCCATTCATTCATTGTTGTACTTTTTTCCCCTCCCCCAGTTCACTCTTCTCCTTGAAAAGCAAAAGAAAAACTTCTTCATTGGTTTACAATCCCCCCCACACATCCCCACCTCCACCCCCAGTAAATCATTATTCTTAGTCCCTAGACAACATCGTTTGCTCTTTAGCACTTTGGAGGGGCAGATTTTCCTAATGCAATTATTGAGAAACAATAATATTAGTCTGAGGACTAAGGTATACTTTATTCAGGCCATGGTATTTTGATTCACCTGCTATGTTGTTGATAGCTAGACAGTGAATTGAATACTTGATACTTTTAAACTGTGGGGTTGGAGAAAAGTACTCAATATCTCATGAACTGCCAAAACTGCAATATGTCTTTGAGAAGATGCAGTAGAGTTCCCTTTGGAGAAAAAGATGATAATGCTTAGTTATACATACTTTGGGCATGTTTGGAGAGGTTATTCCTTGGAGAACGACATAACACTTGGAAAGGCAGTCAAAGAGAGGAAGATCCTCAACCAGAAGGGTCGATACAGTGACGGCAGCAATGGGCTCAAGTGTGCGATTGTCAGGATGGCATAGGTTAGGACAGGTTTCAGATCTGTTGTTTATAGGGTTGCGATGAATCACACTCTAAGGTATGTATCAATCTTCCCTCTAGAAAATGGATTTATTCACTTTAAAAAAAATTCCACACTCTTTCATAACTTTTCTTGGTCTCTGTAGTCTAACTCATACTACTCCTTGATGGTTTTTCTCTGGCTGCAAACTACTTGAAAAATTATTTTACCTTCTTAAGAAGTAGCAACTTATTGCAGTTGAAGTAATTATTTTATCTTGTGATGGACTATTGTAAATTGTATAACTTATGCTGCTTCCTTTTCTGTGTTCTTTGTTCTTTTAGAGAAATTAAACTTATTTTTGTATATTGATCTTATATTCCTCTTTTTGAATGACCACATGAGCCAAATTTTAGTTTTGTTGATCTGTTTTCTTGATGTTGAGATGTAATCTATGTTAACGGCTTACTCTTTGATCTTATGCAGCAAGAAGGTCCTTCTTACTTTCAGTAAGCATGGTTGTGTTATCTTCATAGCTTAGGTTGTTCATGAGTATTCCTCTGATCCTGATACCACATTCTTCTTCGTATAATCTGGCTTCAGTTTATTGGCTTGGCGTACAGTTTTAATAGGCATGGTGAAGGGATGCAACTCTGAAACACATCTTCCTAATTTTAAACCATATGGTGTTTCCAGTTCTGGTTGGATAACTGCTTCTTGATCCAGGTATAGATTTTATATGATCACAATTAGATGTTCTGGGATTCCTATTTTTTCCAATGTTAGACATAGTTGGCTGTGGTACACCCAGTCAAATGCCTTTACATAGTCAATAAAAACAGCAAGATATTCTAGTATTCTCTCTTTTTAGCCTGGGTCCATTTGACATCAGCAATTATATCCCTGGTGCTAAGACCTTTTCTAAACCCAGCTTGAATGTCTAGAAATTTCCTGTCAGTGTACTGTTCCAGCCATTTTTGGATGATCTTCACAAGTATTTTGCTTGTATGTAATATTAATAATACTGTTCAATAATTTTCACATCCTGTTGGATCGCCTTTCTTGGGAATGAGAACAAGATTAGATCTTTCCCAGTCAGTTGGCCAGGCAACTGACCTCCACACTTCTTGCTACAGACTAGTTAGCACATCAAGTTTGGATCTTTTAGTTGAACATGCCAATCTATATCTCATCTATTCCCAGGACCTAATTCTTTGACAGTGTATCCAGCACAGCTTGAACTTCTTTCATTACCACTGACTCTTGTTCATATGGTGCTTCCTAAATTTTTTCAGTGTTGACCAATTATTTTTGGTATAGTGATTCTATGTTGTCCTTCCATCTCCTTTTAAAGCTTCCTGGATCATTCAGTTTTGCCCATGGAATCTCAGTATTGCAACTTGAGGCTTGTATTTGTTTTTCAGTTCTTTCAATTTGAACAATGCTGAACCAGTCCTTTCCTTTTTAGTCTCTGACTCCAGCTCTTTGCACATTTCATTATAATATTTTGCTTTGTCTTCTAGAGTCTTTGAAACTGTCTGTTCAACCCTTTCAGTTCACCTGTGACTCATAGTGACCTTATGTATACCAGCCCTAAACTCTATTCTATCCTATACCAATCTTATTGTCTCTGACACAACTATCCCCATTAACCCCATCATTGAATCTAATCCATCTCTTGCGCTGTCCCTCCACCCTCCCAAGCAGGATGTCCCCCTCCAAGGATTGGTCCCTTCTTACAACTTGTCCAAAGTATGTCAGATGAAGCTTCAGAATCCTTGCCTTTGAGGAGCAGCCTGGTCTCACCCTCTCTATAACAAAGCTGTTTGTTCTCCTAGCAGTCCATAGTATAGTCAATAGTTTTCTCCAGCATTACAGCTCAAAGACATCAATTTTCTTTGTATCATCCCTAACTATTGTTCACCTTTCTGATGCATAGCAAGTAATTGCAAAGACCATGGCCTGTATAAGGTGCACTTTAGCCTCCAGAATGACATCATTGCTCTTCAGTACTTTGGAGAGGTCTCTGACAGCAGACATTCCCAATGCAATTTGTCTTTTAATTTCCTGGCTATTGGTACTAAAAGTGTTGATTGTAGAGCCAAGCAAATTGAAGCTGTTGACAATCTCAATCTCTTCACCATCTATCATGATGCTGACAATGTGCCCAGTGGTGAGAATCTTTGTTTTCTTGATGTTGAGCCTCAATCCATATTGAAGGTTTCGGTCCTTGACCTTCTGCAGCAGGTACTTCAGGTTCTCCTCACTAGACCTCCTAAATGCAAATACGGAGTCAGAGGT
Organism: Elephantulus edwardii; assembly: GCF_000299155.1. Classification (NCBI taxonomy): domain Eukaryota; kingdom Metazoa; phylum Chordata; class Mammalia; order Macroscelidea; family Macroscelididae; genus Elephantulus; species Elephantulus edwardii. Next base: position 587,722 of record NW_006399793.1, read on the forward strand.
CTTATTGTTTCAATTCAGTATTGAGCAAGGAGAAGAAAAAGTCACTGTCCTTTTGAATTGGTCTCCATCATGGCTTTCTTTTGAGTTGAGATGTTTTCTGGCCCTCCCAGTGCCTTCCCTGAGCAACATTTTCCCCCCTCTCTACTGAAGCCTCCGTTCATTAAGGCACAGATTAATAGGCTTAATGGATCACTTACTCATAGCCTTAGATTGCCCTTCCTATTTTAGAACTTTATCAGGAGAAAAGCTGCCTGGCAACTTAGGGCTCTCTTTTCCCTCATCAGTGTACACAATAACAGTAGCATGATAGAAAGAGAAATTTAATATAGTCATAAATATCTACAGTGGAGAGTTGATCTGTTAGGCAGTATTTTACAGTATAATTTAGACTCTTATGTAGGATTTTTTTTTCTTAGAGACTCTTGTAGTTGTTATGTGCCCTTGAGTTGATTATGACTCATAGTAACCTATCAGTGTTCAAGGCCTCAAACCTATTCCTGAGATGGTTTTGAAATCCAGGTGGGATAGACTCAAGGTCAAATTTTGGTTCCTGTGGATGTGGATTTGATTTAATTTTCCTCAGCTTCAGCTTGCCTATGAGTAGATATTGGTCTTTTCCGCAGTCAACACCTGGCCTGCTTTCCATGCTGATATTGAGCTTCTCCAGCAAATCTTTCCATAGATGTAACCGATCTGATTCCTATGCATACCATCAGATGTAATCCATGTGTATAGTTTGCGATTATGTTTCTTATAAAATGTATTTGCAATGAATAAATCATTGATTGTGCAAAATTCTATCATTCTATCTACAGCTTCATTTTTGTCACCAAGTCCATGTTTTCCAACTACTGATCCTTCTTCTCTGTTCCCAAATTTTGCATTACAGTCATTCATTATTATTACATTTGATTGCATGTCCAATCAATCTATAACTGCAAAAGTTTGTAGAAATTTTCCATTTTCTCCACTTGGCTCTGGT
>NW_006399793.1:590603-601689 GCF_000299155.1 Elephantulus edwardii
CTAACCTACTTTGGACATGTTGTAAGGAGAGACTGGTCCTTGGAGAAGGACATCATGCTTGGTAAGGTGGAGGGACAGCGCAGGAGGGGAAGACCCTCTGTGAGGTGAATTGATTCAGTGACTGGGGTAATTGGGATGGGAGTGTCAGAGACAGTGCAATTGGCACAGGACAGAGCAGAGTTTAGGGCTGTTGTACATACGGTTGCTATGAGTTGCAAGCTACTTGACGGCACATAGTAACAACAACAACCCATCTTTTGATTTCTTGACTCCTGGTACCAGTGATGTTGTTTGTAGATCCAAGGAAGATGAAATCTATTATCATATTATGAATTGACCTAGTGCTGAAGAGTTTTGTCTTCATGATGTTGAGGTTCAAGCCATATTGAAGGTTACCATCTTTGATCTTCTGCAGGAAATATTTTAAGTCTTTTTTGCTTTCAGCAATCAAGGTTGTGTTGCCTGTATAGTGCATGTTGTTGATGAGTCTTCCTTGAATCCTGATGCCACACTTCTCTTCATGAAGTCCAACTGCCAAAATGATTTGCTTAGTGTAAATACAGAAAATGTATGAAGAAATGATATAGCCCTAATTCAACCTTTCTTGATTTTGATTTTTTTAAAAAAATTGCACTTAAATTTCAAGAAGCTAAAACAAAGAGAAGAACTGCAGAAATACTAGAGATGAACAGAAGATTTCAAAGGGCAGCTTGAGAAGGAAAAGAAAAGTATTATAATACAATGTGCAAAGATAATGGAGTTGGAAAACAACAAGAGATGAACTCACTGTATATTTCTTAACCAGAAAGAACTGAAACAATAATTACAGCCTTGAGATGCAATATTGAGGAATGCCCTGGCCCAAATCCTGAACTATTCAAGAAGCTTCAAAAGCATATGGAAGGAATACACTGAGTCACTGTACCAACTTAGTGGACACAATATCATTTCAGGAAGTGTGTATGATCAAGAACCAACAGTGATGAAGGAAGAAATTCAAGCTACATTGAAGACATTGGTAAAAAATAAGGCCCCAGGAATTGAGATCCACTATCTTGGAAGAAAGATAGAAAGATAGATAAAGCAATCTCCTCCTGTGGAACTTACTCCTGAAAAACTGCTAGAGGTTCATCAATGAGATGTTTCTGACTTGATGATATACAACAACAAGGTGGGTAAAAGATAACTCCTCTACCACCAAACATTAAAACAAGCAAAATCCAACTTATTTACCAGACTTTTCTTTTGTGGTGCTTCTACTGTTGTTTTTATGTACTGTCCTTTGGAATCCACTCATAGCTCACCCTCCAGTTGGCTTGCAGAGGCAGTAAACCACAAGTAAAGAGATTGCCCATCTTTCTCCTACACAGTAGCTGGTGGGTTCAAACCACGTGCCTTTGGGTTGGCAGTGTAACTCCTTATCACTAAGCCATCAGTCAACCTTTAGCGTATTGTTTTTGTTAGGTGCCCTTAATTCAGTACCACTTATAGTAAACCTGTGAACACCAGGCCTGAAACTGGTTCTATCTCAGAATCTCAGACACACTTAAGCCCATTGCTGCAGTCGCTATGCCTTTCCATCAGGTTTATGATCTTCCTTTCTTTTGCCAAGAATGATGTCCCTTTCTAAGGAATAGCCTGTCTAGCAACATGCCCAAAATATGTGAGAGGAAGCTTTGTCATCTTTGTCTCCAAAGAACCGTCTGTCTGCACTTTCTCCAGGACATGTTTGTCGTTTTGGCATTCCATGGGATATTCAGTCTTCTTCTTCAACACCACAATTCAAAGGCTTCTGTTATATTTCAATTCTACTTATCTTCCTAATTCATAGTCTAGCTCTCAGAAGCATAATAAGTGATCGAAAGAAACCAGAGCCTGAGTTAGGTAAACCTTAGTCCTCAAATTCGCATCATTGTTGCTTTATAATTTGGAGAGGTCTTTGACTGTAAACGTTCCCGGGGCAATACATCTCCTTATCTTCTGACTACTGGCGTTGAGTATATTAATTGTAGATCCAAGTAAGATGACATTTCAATCTTTTCTCTATCATGATATTGTCCAGTAGTGAGAATTTTTGTTTTCTTGAGGTTGATACAATTCATATTGAAGGCTGCAGTCAGTGTTTGAAGGTTGCAATTAGGTAATTGGTCACATATAAAACACATATGCAAACAGATTTATGTAACTAGTTCTGAAAATTATACTTGACACAATACCATGTACACAAAGTACAGTATTAGTAGATATTATCACTTTTATGAATTTTAATGACATAAAATATCAATATGAGTAAAAAGAAATTAAGTCCGTTATTAAACCCCACAAAGAATGACAGGAAATAAATGTAGAACAGTGATGTTATTCCTCACATGGAAAAGGAACAATGAAATAATTAGAAGACAAACTTTTTTCTGTCAAGGGTCAATATGTTTAAGATCTCTGGACAGATTAATATGATCTGAATGACCTTAAGATTATTTTTGTTTGGAGTGAAACAATGAAGGAGTTCAATCTATACATCTACTTTTGTAGTATGAATTCTTTTCCTGGAAAAGATTAGGATTACCATTAGGATTGCTTTCATTGAGCAATACTGTAATAACTACCACGTGGTAGAACACTCATCCAACCTCACTCTCTATCGACACGTTCCAGAATGGCGGAAACTCTCAGTGCTCACTGGTGTTAAGAGTTTATAAGCAGCTAATGTTATTTTAAAAGGGTTAAAAATTGTTAAAATGTGTTCAACAATCACCAGAGCAATATAGTTCTTTTTTATATGTAAAAATATCAAAAGAAATTGGCTTTACTAAATAAGTGGAGGAAGGCTTTAAGTGGTGTGGTCTGACAGTAATTTGTATCAGAGTCTAGAAGAGCACATTTGTAATGTCTTGTGGTAGTACATTTATCTCTTGGTGACAGAAGGAATAATTGCTTTTGAGAGCATATCAGTGGCTGTTTAAAAATTTAACTCTTTATTTCCTCTCACCTAAAGTAATAAAATTTAAAAGAAAAAATATTATGGGGAGTATAATCCAAGTAGAACAGTTATGAAATGCTGTTTACTAGTAAAGCTATAGACATTGTCCATTTTCAAAGGAATGAAAGTGGAAAAAACCTCAAGAAAAGTGATACAAATGTTCCTAGCCGTTTCTATTTTTTTAATTTCTTCCCTATTTTGTAGCAGTATCTAGAAATAGTTTTCAAGTTTAACATGCTCAACTAAAATTATTTTGTTCAAGGTTAAACTGTTTCTGGCAAGTTTTTGATTAGGCTTTGATGCTCTGTGTTCTCAGATTTGAGAGCCTTACGTGTAGCCCCACTTTTTAAAATACCTCTGTATAAACTATGTTTATTTCTTTGAGACTTAGTTTCTTGTGGAACAACTCTAAGTATTTAAGTCTCATGATTGATCAGCTATGTGAGGACAGGTGATGTCTTATTTGACCCTACCTTAAAGTACAACCTTTGGGAAGTAAGGGAATGCTTCAAGGCAAGGATATTACATGCCTAATTATATTTAGTCACTTCTGAGAGTATAAACAAGTTGAATAATTATACTGGGATAGCAAGTACAAACAATACTAGTCAAATCAGGATGCATGATTATCCTTCCTCAAGGGAGACAGGGTAGAAACTAGTAAGACAGTATGAGAATCAGATCTTGTAAGTAAATGGAATGTTTCAGAAATTTGACAGATGAAGATTGAACTAGGAAAATATCTTTTTAATTACTCTCATTATAAAACTGTGATATCTCCAAAATGAAACATTAGGTATGACTTATTATCTCTCATTATCACTCACCTTTAAAAAGTAGTATGTGGCGGTTTTTTTTTTAAAACTCCTATCAATATGATACTGATGTTTCTTGACTTGTTTGCATTTTAAAATTGTTTTATTTATTATTAAGTGTTTTATACACTAATTTAATTTCCTGGAAGTGTAACAAATATTTTGTTGTTGTTGTTTTAAAATAACTCATCTTGCGATGGGCATATGGTATGTGCTCAAGAAGTATTTTATGGATAAAGAAATTAATGAATGCAGATTCAAGTTCAGATTTTTACCTCTTGTACTACTTGTGCCTAGTCAGTATTTTCTTTCATTTGATTCATGCTGTTTCTTCAATTTATCGAGGTCACTTTGAATTCTAAACTTTTCTTCTAGGTGTTAGCAGCCCCTTCTAACTTGATGTTATCTAAAAAAAAATATAACCTGTGTGAAATATGTGAGTAAGGTAAGCACAATGTGTCATGGTGGATTGTATTCTTAAAGCATAACTCAGCTGGAGATTGTCACACAATCAAAAGCCTACTTCACCCCAATCTCCTCAGATCAGTGTTGTCCATGTTTGGCTTATTTTTCCTGAACTATAAACTATCATACAAATTCTTCATTAAATAAAAATAAGATGCATGGTAAAGCCTTACATAAATTAGAAGACAAGAAAGTATTACAGAAATATCTCATAAGAATACTTTAAAAATTGTCCCTTAATATATACCTGCTGTATTTGACTCAGTGGGCAAATATTAGCATATAATGTATAGAAACAATCTACTATAAATAGGCCCATGTTACTGTTAGGTGTCGTCACGTTGACTGACTCACAGTGGCCATAAACACAACAGATTAAACCTTGCTCCATTCTGGGGCATTGTCGCAGACTCAGTTTTGCTTAATGTCATTGTTGCATTCACTGTGTCAGTCCATCTTATTCAGGGTCTTCTACTTTGCTGACTCTCTTCTTTTCCAAGTGTAATGTTTTTTTCCAAGGCCTGGTTTCTCCTGATAACATGTCGAAAGTGTAAGAAATAAGGTTTTGCCATTCTTGTCTTTAAGAAGCACTCTGGTTGCACTTCTTCCAGACTGATTGGTTCTTAAAGCAATCCATGCAATAGTCAATGTTCTTTGCTAACACTACAATTTAAATGCATTAATAGATGGTATAAATTAGCTAATACGTTTACTTCTTTCTACGTGGTTGGATTATCTTTAAATTTAATAACCAACCTATTTTTCTCTTAATTCAGAGGATTCCCCCTCCGCATCAAGAAGCACTAACAAACTTTTATTGAACTCAGAACAATTCATTTTCTAAAATGTGTGGAGTAAAACTTTCAGATATTTTTTAAAAAGAAAATTATATATACTAAGGTATAAGCCAGACAATGATTTTATATCCAACATGAAAGAAATAACTAAAATACTAATCTCAGTAATTTGAAATAAAACTCTTCCTTTAAATTTTGATAAATGAGGTGGAAGTTTGATGATTATGCACTCATGTCCCCATGGTAACTACAAACCATACTTAAAGATTGTTGGATTATATCTACATTTCGATCTTTCTCTTTTTTACCATAAATTTTAAGGACTTTATATTTCCTTCAAGTTGTAGGGGATAAAAGCAATGTGCTGTTTACTAACATATCAAATGATTAAGAATTTTATTTTTATACTATATGCCTTTTTTTCTTCAGGGGAAAGTGACAATTCAAGTAAAAACAAATATTTCTGAAGAGTAAGTTTTTAAGAGAATTTCTTTTGTTTACAAAATAAAGGAAGAGATTTCCTTCTAATGATAAAGATCCCCACTTCTAAAGCATGTTTAAAATTCTGGTAGTGTGATGTGTTTTAATAGCTCAGAACTGCAGTCGCAACACTTCTTTTGATCCATAAGTGGCAGTATGTATTTGTATGAGGAGGTACAGTTGGCAGTGTGAATTCTCAATGTTGATGATGATCTGTATGTCATAGGCTTCATTTCTAACAATGCTATGTGTAAATTAGCTATAGCTTCATGCCAGAGTAGAACACATTCACAGAGAAATTGCCAGCATTTTTCCTGGTCATTCTACACATGGAATGAAAATAATAACCAGTTAGGGACCTAGTTCTAGAAAATAGCAGAATAAAAGCATTATGTTAGACACAATTTCCACATTATTTTTTAAACTGCAAGAAAGGTTAATTTTTGTTTATATTTTATATTATGTAAAAGTAAAATATACCTTCAGTAAATTAATATGATCTACTTAAAAAAACACACCTCCTTAGTGGTTTACATCATTTATGTAATTTACTATACGAGAACTATTTAAAAATAAAATAAGTGCTAATAAAATATTCAATGATTAGATGTGTCAGAAATTACTAACATTTACTATGATAGTTCATGGAGTACAAATGTTTACATTAATTTTTGCTTCATTTTAAAGTGTTTTCTATTTCAGAACTTTTCTTTTGATTTGGGAAGAACAACACATGTGGTCCTAAGCAGGAATAATGCAAGTAGTAATTGTTTTTAAATGACAAGAGCTTAAAAATTGTTAGGCAGGGAAGATAAGCAGGCAGATTTTAAAAAGTGTGTGAAGTGAATTAGGAATGTAGGAAATTTTTACTGTACCATCTGTTGGCTTTCCTCATTCCATTACAATTTTATCTCATTTTAGAAATGCAGTGATATATACTCCTCTTTTGCAGTTTCACATGCACAAGTGAAGTGACTGCTTTCTCCTATATACAAATGATTTGTAAATGCATTCTGTGAATAAAACACATTAAGTGCCATTTGCATATAGTACGTTAACACATGTGAAAAATGGTTCACACAGTACATTAGAAAGGGAATAAACAGAAATGACTTTAAAATGCCTGCTGTATTTACAACAATTTCAAAGATAACAGAGCAAGGAATTTCAGGTGGATTTGGCTTAATTCTATGGCATTGTTTTCTTTGGAAATTGCTATTTATAATTTATTTTTTAAACCCTTCTTTACCAATTGCAACACTAAGCTGCCAAGATTTTCAGAGCTGACCAGGAGGTGGAGAGCTCACGCAAATGAGCTCTTCTACTCTGCCGGCAGCCCACAATGACTGGTTCAAAAGAACACTTTAACCCAGGAGATAAATCTGGACATTACCAGCTAGAAACCACTATGGAGTTCCATGTTGGATGGGAGGTTGCCTTCCAAATAAAATACTACCTTCTAAAATGCTCTGATTCTATTTCCAAAGAAGGAAGCATTCATTTCCTCCTTTCTAGTGGAAATCCCCATACATTAAAAACCTTCCAATCTTTAAATTAAATTTCTAGACACTATCTCTATTTCCTTTAACTTATATAACACCCATTAACAAGAATATATGTGTACATCTTTATTCCCAGGATGTCTGAATTGTATATGGCTGAGTTTCAATGTTTAATAATCTATTGAATCTGAAAGAAATTTTGAAAAATATACAATGCGCATAAGCCCCAAAGTTTTATTAGGTTGCCTAGTGTGTACTGGCATATGATGTAATTTTCAAGAATAGTATAACAGGGGTGTGTTGAATTGTCGAGATACGAGTCCAGCAGTATATTATAACATCGTCATTTTACTTCAGATTCTGGTTTGGTATACACTTCCGACTTTGGTGATTTACATAAACATGCATAGTCTATGAATTATGCATGAATCTTATTTTAAATGCAGAGCTTTCAACTCTCACAGTGCACTAGTATACACACCCATTTGATTGGCTCTGCCCTGTTTTCATTACTGGCAATTTCTTGGAACACAAAAGAGGTTGAAAAGGCTGACAGGAATGGACAGTATTTTTTCTTGTGTGTATGGGAAATATTTGTTTCCTTTTCAAGGCAATTGGTGTTGCAAAGTTTTGCTTGTGATTATTATTCCCAGTTGTTATTTTTTTTCCCAAGGAGGAATGCATTGAAATGTTTGAATCTGCAAAACAACAATCACAATCAGATACTTTATTTATTTATTTATTTTTAAAGCATGTGGCAGGAATTACTCTGTATTTGTGTAAATCTGAACACATAGCTATAACAAAGAGCTAACAATTAGATTTTCAGGGGAAATATACCAATTGCACTTGAAAGTGGATAACCCTAAAGCATTGATCGAACAGTTTGACATCCAGAAAATGCAAAAACATTAGCATTATAATTGTGTTTATTCAGGTAGAATTGAATATTCTGATTAATGCATACACATCATGAACCATCTGTATTTGAGACATTATGTGATTACTTCATTTTTATATGAACTTAAAATGGCCCATCCAATGATATAAGAAAGAGGAGAGAGATATTTTCAGTGCATGAAATAAAAAAGAAATACAATGGCTTGTAAACAAAATTTAATGAGAAAACATTTTTTTATTTGCTCAGCAAACTTTTTGCATATTAAAACAATAATGCTTAGCACACCAGTCAAGAAATAAAACGATGAATTATATTAGGCAAATCTGCTGCAAAGACCTCTTTAAAGTGTTAATAATTAAAAATGCCGCTTTGAGTACTAACTTGTTCCTGATCCAAGTCATGGTATCTTCAGTTTACTTTGTATACATAGGAAGGCTGAACAATGGGCAATGAACAATGAAGACTGAAGAACTGACAATTTTGAGGTATAATGTTTATGAAATAATATGAGGTATACTCTATAGTGTATCACAACAAATTATGGCAAACATTGAATAGAATGGGAATTCCAGTACACCTGATTGTGTTCATGAGAAAAGTATACTTAGATCAGGGAGCAGTCGTCAGAATAGAACAAGAAAACCCTGAACGGTTCAAAGTCTGAGAAGAAGTGAGTCAGAGATGTTCCTTGTCTCTATATATTTTCAATGAATATGTGGAACAGATTATTCAAGGGGCTGGGGTTTATGAGGAGAATTGTGGTATCAGAATCAGAATCAACAACTTGCATTATGCAGGTGATACAATATTGCTTGCTAAAAATGAGGAGAGGCTGAAGCATTTGTTGTAGAAGGTCCAGAACTGCAGTTCAATATGGACTGAGGCTCAACATCAAGAAAAAAAATATTCTCATCACTGGCCCAATTGGTAACATCATTAGAAATGGAGAGGCGATTGAGATTGTTTACAATTTCAGCTTGCTCTGCTCCACAGTCAACACTCTTGGCACCAGAAATCAGGAAATCAAAACATGAATTGCATTCATGAAAATTTGCTGTCAAGGACTGCTCAAGAGTGCTAGAGAACAACAGTGTCAGTTTGGAGGCTAAGGTGTGCCTGGTCCAGGCCATGAGCTTTGCGATTACTTGGTAACAAAGAGAGCTGGACAAAGAATAAGAATGACAGAATAAAAATCTGCTTTTGAGTTATGGTGATGGAGAAGAGTGTTGAACATTCCATGCACTGCTAAGAGAACCAACCGTTTACTAGAGAGGGTGAAACCAAGTTGCTCCTTGGAGGAAAGGATTGTGAAACTCCATCTTACATACTTTGGACGTATTGGCAGGCAGAACCAGTACATTGAGAAGAACATCATGCTTGGAAGGGAGAAGGGACAGCACAAGACAAGAAGACCTTGGATGAGATGGATCACCAAAGTAACTAGAGTAATGAGGTTAGGTGCATTGGAGACAATGAGACTGGCTCAGAATAGGTCAACTTTCAGAGCTATTGTGAATGAGGTCGCTATGAGTCACAGGAGACTCTATAACACATAACAACAACAATAGCAAGACATTCTATAGTAGAACTCTGGCAAGAAGTGGCACTGCAATCCCGAAATCATACAGTTCAAATCCAACAGTTGCTCTGCAGGAGGATAGGCAATCTTTTCCTGTGTGATTTACTGTCTCTGAAAACCCTCTGAAGGGTAAGCTATGAGTCTGTTCTGTCTCAATGGCATGCAACAGCAACAGTTCTGATGACCTAGTATGTAAGGAGTTATGCTGCCAAACCAAAGGCAGGATGTTGGAATCCACCAACTGCTCCTCCACAAGAGAGAGATGGGTAATCTTCTCCCTTGTGACTTTTAGCCTCAGAAAACTTCCTGGAAGGTCACCTATAAATGCACTCTGACTCCATGGCAATGAGAGTGAGTGAGCAAGATACCCTATAAAGCCATGAGGAATGAACAAATGTTTTAGAAGTAGTTAGAATGATCCTTTGAGGGAAGAGTGGAAATAATTCATCTTGTGTGCTTTGGATATTTTATCAGGAGGGATCAGGTCCTGGAGAAGGACATTATGTTTGGTTAAGAGCCCCTGAGTCAAGAATGACTCAGCAACATTAACAACTGATCTGAAGCCTGTACTATCCTGCATCATCCTTATCATCCTGATACAATTGAGCCCATTGCCACAGACATTGTATCAATCCATCTAGTTGGGGAGTGCCCCTCATTTGAAGACTTTCAAGGAAACAAATTGACGTATGGTTGTAATAATGAACTCCAACTTAGAAACAGTTGTGAAGACGGAGAACTGATCATTTTTATCATTCTTCTGTACATAGGGTTGCTCTGAATCTGAACCCACTCAATGGCACCTAAGTACATCAAGAACATGTTTTAAGCAATGGTAGGATTTCCCTTTCATTTAAAAAAAAAAAAATCTTAACTCCTCTTGTCTTCATTCACTGTTTTCTTAATTTTTCCCTCCTTTTTCTCCCTAGGATCTTGTTCTATTTTCTCTTTGCTGATTATCATTGCCTCTGTTTTTGAGTAATTTTTTTTTACTTCTCACTTTTGCACATTTAACAAATTATTTCTAATATTACCTTCCCTTTTATTAATTCCTCCTTACAGATTTAATTTAGCTTTTATGAGAGTTTTTTTTTCTCTTGATAAATTCTCCATTATGAGACAAAAAAGGGATATTTAAGTAAAATAGGAGGAGTTTATGCCTCTCGATTTACTTTAGGTAATATTACCTTTAAAGACCATAAAATTTTGATTTTACTGTGTTGCATGAAGTTACCAAGTTCTTCCTTTGTGAGTTTACATTAGAAAGAGACACTTGGAGACAAAAGACTCAAAGAAGCCTGGTGGGTAACTGTGCCATGACTTACCCATAGGTTTAATGTAGGGAGATTCTATTCAGCAGTGAGACAGATTTAAATAGTAAAAAAAGATGTGAAGTCAAACATTTAGGCTCACACTTAGTGGCTATAACTTGAAGGAGCAGGCATCAAACTCAAAGTGCTGTACTTCACTTAAGATAAGATAAGACAATTTGCTTATTTACTGTAAAATACAGAATTTACACCAGGCAGCCCTTACTCTGTTGACTTAGGGAAAAGAAAGAAAGAAA
>NW_006399793.1:602979-609039 GCF_000299155.1 Elephantulus edwardii
GGATAATTTTCAGTAGAATCTTGCTTGCATGTGAAATCAATGAGATTGTTCTATAGTTTCCATACTCTGTTAGGTCACCTTTCTTTCGGATGGGAACAAATATTGATAATGAACTTAAATTTAAATTAATGTATATATATGTATGCATATATACATATGTATGTATAAATATGTGTATATGTGTGGAACAGTTGGTGTCTACAAAGGTGTGTTTTCTTGTTTCGGTATATAGGCTTGAGTGTGGAATGTTTGCTTGGTTTTTTGTTTCACTCACTATTGAGTGTAAGCTGATTGGATTTGGCCTTGTGTTCAAAAAGGCAGTTGGTTGCCAGTTTGAGGCTAGTATCCAGTTTGGAAGCAGGAGTGGCATCCACTTTCTAAACAATTCGCCTCTGGAAACTCTATGAACTTTGATAAATGACTCTAGTTACTTAAAGGCTTCAGGCCTTTTATTCACAGGGTCCCTATCAGTCGTGCTCAACTCAATGACAATCAACAACAACAAAAATGTATGAACATGTGTATTTCTACGCATTTGCTCATCTACTGAGTTACCTTGCTATCTTTTAATCTTTATGATTATATTTGGTAGAAAACAATAGATTTCTATTTATGCAATATATTTTTGCCTCTTTATATCTAACTCATACTGTTTTTTGTGAATGAATGTGAACGCTCTTAACCTAGACTGATAGCAGAAGAAATATACAGGTGATCTGATAATAACAGAAGCCTTCTTCTTTGTGTCTGAACCCAGAAAATGTTAAATATATTAAATAAAATGCTTACACCTAGATGGAAGTGAGCCAGGGAAAAGATGATTCTACGAGGTGAAGGCTTGTTTCCTATACTGCACTACTTAGTCTTTCCTATAGTAGTTAGTTGGCATACATTAGAACCCTTATCTCTGCTTAGAATTAACAAAAGAAAAAAAATTAAATAAGAATGATATAATCTGTGTCATGGAATAAACAAAGATAGAAAATTTTAATATTTTCAAAGAGAATTCTCATATTAAGTTGTGATGTTATGAGTCTTTTGTTCTTCACTTCTACTTGGCAATTTTTTCCATGTCCATCTGCAGTTTAGCTTTATAAAAATGTCTCTTTTCTGAAGTCTTTGCTAGCCTTATCTTCCTTGATAGTAGGAGGCTGAAACCTCTTTACTAAATTTGAAATGATCCAAAGTACTATTTGGCACCATCAAATCTTTCCAGAAACTGAGGAATACCTGAAACGCTTGCTGCAGACGGTCAGGACTAGTACACTTCAATATGGCTTGAAGCTCAACATCAAGAAGACTAAGAGTCTCACCATTGGGCCAATTGGTAGCACTGTGACAAATGGAGAAGAGATTGAAGTTGTTAACAATTATGGCTTGCTTGGCTCCACAATCAATACTCTTGGTACTAGCAGTTAGGAAATCAAAAGACAAATTGCATTGGGAAAATTTGTTGTCAGGGACCTTTTCAGGGTGCTAAGAAGCAACAATACCAGTGTAGAGACTAAGGTGAGCCTCATCCAGGCCATGGTCTTTGCAATTAATTGCTATGTTTCAGAGAATTGGACAATGACTAAAGATGACAGAAGAATAATTGAAGAGTAGAGATGTTGAATATCTTGAACCACCAAGAAAAGAAGTCTGTCTTGAAGAGGGTGAAACCATGTTTCTCCTTGGAGGCTAGGATTTTGAATCTCTGTCCCATGTACTTTGGGCATGTGGCAAGGAGGGAACAAACCTTGCAGAAGGATATCATGCTTGGAAGGGTGGAGGGATGGTACAGAAGAGGAAGACCCCAAATGATATGGGATAATACAGTAACTGGGGTGATGGGTTTAGATGTGTCAAAATCAGTGATACAGTCTCAGTATAGGGTAAGCTTCAGAGTTGCTGTAGATAGGGGTATAGGTGACTCGGCAGCACAAAATAACAACAAATTTTTCCAGAGTATTCATCTTTTCCATATTAAAACAAAAAACCTCTTGCTATATTGTTGTTAGGTACCACAGAATTGTCTCTGCCTCATACGTTGTTGTTATTTGCCATTGAATCAGATCTGCTGCATAGATGACCCTCTGGCAGGATTTCAGAGATGGTTTATCACAAGAGAGGAGATGGATTTTCCATCCTTCTACCATGGAGCAGCTGGTGGATTTGAATTGCATTGTTTTGGGATTTCAGTACAACATATATATCAACACCAAGAAGACAAAGATTCTCACCACTGGGCCTATTGGTAGCACCATGACAGAGGGGGAAGTGATCAAAATTGTTAACAATTTTATGTTGTTCAGCTCCCAGATCATCATTCTTGGCAGCAGCAGTCAGGAAACCAAAAGATAAATTACATTGGAAAATCTGCTGTCAGGGTGCTAAAGAGTAACAATTTCAGTGTAGAGACTAAGGTGCACCTAAACCAGGCCATATTCCTCATAATTACTTGTGCTTCAGAGAGCTGACAATGACTAAAGATGACAGAAGAAGAATGAATGCCTTTGAAAAGAGTATTGAACATACTGTGGACTGCCAATAGAACAAACAACTCTGTCCTGGAGGGAGTGAAACAAAGTTGTTCCTTGGAGGCAAGGATTGTGAAACTCCATCTCACATACTTTGGGCATGTTGCCAGGATGGACCAGTCCTTAGAAAAAGACATCATCATGCTTCAAAGTTTGGAGGAACAGTGCAAGAGAGGAAGTTGCTAGAGGAGATGAATTGACACAGTAACTGGGACAATGTGGGTAGGTGTGTTGGAGGCATTGAGATTTGGCTCAGCATAGGACAGGATTCAGAGGTATTGTGCACAGGGTCACAATGGTTAAAAGTGCCTCAACAACAATATATAACTGGAATTGGAGAATAAAAAAGGAAGAACTCACTCTGCACTTCTCAAGCTGTTGTCATTGTTACGTGTCATTGAGTGGCCTGCAACTTGTAGCAACCCTATGTACAACAGCCCTAAGCCCTGCTCTATCTTGTGCAAATCTTATTGTCTCTGACAAATCTACCCCTGATATCCAAGTTGTTGAATCAGTCCATCTCATCAAGGTCCCTCCACCCTCCCACACATGATGTCCCTCTTCAAGGACAGATCCTTCCTTGCAGCTTGTCCAAAATATGTTACATAAAGCTTCAGAATCCTTGCCTCAAATGAGCATCCTGGTCTTACCCTCTCTAGGATGAACCCAAGGTGTACCTGATCCAGTTCATAGTCTTCACAATTACTTCAGAGAGCTGGACAATGACTAAAGATGACAAGTGAAGAATCAATGTCTTTGAAAAGAGTATTGAGAATAAACAAACAAGTAATAGAACAGATCTGTCCTGTTTTTTCTCCTTGCAATCCATTGTATATTAAATCCCCCGGCACTACAGCTCAAAGGCATCAATTCTCCTTGCATCACCCCCAGTTGTTGTTCATCTCTCTGATGCATAGCAAGTAATTGCAAAGATTATACCCTGAATCAGATGCATCTTAGTCTCCAGACTGACACCATTGCTCTGCAGTACTTTGGAGAAGTCTCTGACAGCAGCCTCTCCCAGTGCAATTCGTCTTTTAATTTCCTGCCTGCTGGTACTAAGAGTGTTGATTGTAGAGCCAAGCAAACTAAAGCTGTTTAAAATCTAATTTCTTCAACAACTATCATGATGGAGCCAATTGGCCCAGAAGCGAGAATCTTTGTTTTCTTGATGTTGAACTTCAATCCATATTGAAGGCTGTAGTTCTTGACCTTCTGCAGCAAGCACATCAGGTCCTCTCAGTTTCAATAAGTTGCATAATCTGCATAATTTAGATTGTTCATGAGTCTTCCTCCCATCCTGTTGCTACACTCTTCCTCATAGAGCACAGCCTCCCACATAATCTGTTCTGTATACAGGTTGGAAAGGTATGGAGATAGGACACATCGCTGGCTTACACCTTTCCCAATTTTGAACCATGCAGTGTTCCCTTGCTCTGTTCTGATGACTGCCTCCTGGTCCAAGCATAGGTTTTGCCCAGGCACAATCAAGTGTTCTGGGATTTCTATTCTCCTCAAGGTTAGCCACAATCAATGAAACACAGATGGAAGAAGAAATATAAGATTTCTACAAACTTTTGCAGTCAGAGATAGATTGAAAATACAATTAAGAAGCATTAATAATGATGGGCAACTAAAATGCAAAAGTTGGGAATAGAGAAGAAGGATTGGTATTTGAAAAACATGGACCTGATGACAGAAATGAAGCCTGAGATAGAATGATAGAATTTTACACATTCAATGATTTATTTATTGCAAATATGTTTTATAAGAAACATAAACAAAGGCTATACACATGGATTTCAGCTGATGGTATGCATAGGAATCAGATCAATTACATCAGTGGAAAAAATTGCTGGAGAAGCTCAATATCAGCTGTGAAATCTAGGCTAGGTGCTGATTTTGGAATAGACCAATAACTACTCACATGCAAGTTCAAGCTGAAGCTAAGTAATATTAAATCAAATCCATGGGAAACAAAATTTGACCTTGAGTTTATCCTTTCTAAATTTCAAAACTATCTCAGTAACAGATTTGAAACCTTGAACACTAATGAATGCAGACCAGATGAGCTGTGGGGTGATATCAAGAATATCATCCAGGAAGAATGTAGGGAGTCATTACAAAAACAAAGAAGGAAGAAAAGCCCAAGATGGATGTCAGTACTCTGAATATTGCACTGGAGTGCCAAGAAGGCAAAACAAAGGCAAAATATAGATATAAGTCCTATACAAGACATTTCATTAACAATTTTTCCCCCAGTCTGTGGCTTCCCTTTTTATACTTTTGGAGAAGTTTTTGGATGTGCATAGGGAATTGATTCTTAGAAGGTCTCATTCATCTATTTTATCCTCTCCTGGTTGTAGATTTTTCAGAATGCTTGGGAGACTCTTCAAATTGTGGATTAGTGCTTCTAGGTTTCTTCCATGAAGGAGCTGAAGAACAAATTCAAACCTTGAGTTTCAATACTTAAGGATGCTTTGGACAGAATAAGAAATGATTCAAGAAACATTAAAAGAAGATGGAAAGAGTATAAAGAGTCATTGTACCAAAAGGAATTGGTGGACACAGAAGAATTTTATGATACACCATATGAGCAAGAACCTGTGGTGATGAAGATGTTCAAGCTGCTCTGGAAGAAATAGCAGAAAACAAGGCCCCAGGAACTGATGGCATACCAACTGACATATTTCAACAAAAAGATGCTGCTCTGGAGGTGCTCACCAAGGTGTGCCAAGAAATCTGGAGGACAATGACCTCGTCAACTGACTGGAAGAGATCTATATTTGTTCCCATTCCAAAGACAGGTGACTGGACAGAGTGCAGAAATTATTTTTATTATTTAAATTTTTTTAGTGCAGAAATTATTGTACAATATCAGTAATATCACATGCAAGCAAGATTCTGCTGAAAATTATCCAATAACAATTGGAACAGCACATTAACAGATAATTGGCTGAATGAAGTGCAGGCTGGATTTAGAAAGGTCATGGTAATAGGGGTATTAAACTAATGTTAGTTGGGTCTTGACTTAAAGCAGGGAGTACTAGAAGAATATCTGTGTTTCATTGACTTTGCAAAGGCATTCTCAATCTGATAGAACTAGAAAACAAATTTAAGCCTCATGTTACAATGTTGGAATATAGTATGGACAATATGTTGAATGACCCAGAAGCATCAAATGAAGATAGAAGAAATACTCAAAATCACAGTACCAGAAAGAACTGATTGACACTGATACATTTCAGGAAGTACCATATGAAGAGGAGCCAATGGTAATGAAAGAGAAAGTGGAATCTACATTGAAGCCATTGGCTAAAAGTAGGGTCCCAGGAATAAATGGGAAATCAATTAACTTCTTTTAATTAACATATGCACCTTTGGATGTGCTCACCAATCTATGCCAGATTTTACAGGATAGCTGCTTAGCCAATAGATTGGAAGTGGTCCATATTTTTTTCCATTCTTACGAAAAGTGATCCAACTGAATGTGGTAACTATTGAACAATATAATTAATACCACATGCAAACAAAATGCTGC
>NW_006399793.1:610619-612352 GCF_000299155.1 Elephantulus edwardii
AATTGATGGAATGCCAGTTGACTGATGTATTTCAACAAACAGGTGCTGCTCTGGATGTGCTCACCAGGTTATGCCAAAAAATCTGGAGAACAACTGCCTGGCCAAATGACTGGAAGAGATCCATATTTATACCTATTTTTTTTTTAAAAAAAGGTGACCTGACAGAGTGTGGAAATTATTTAACAATGTCATTAATATGATCAGCTTTCAGTCCAGGTTCAATTTTTTTTTGTTTTGTTAAACATTCTTCTAGGTGGTATAGCACTGGTCTGTGCATTGCTGTACAGAGGTAACTCGTGGTTGCTGTGATGCTAAACACTATGAAACTGATGTGCCAGATGTGGTAATGGTTACTCATTGTGGACAGCGGTGGAGCTTCCCTATTAAAACAAGCTTGGAAGCAAGAGGGGCATCCAGTTACAAAATGGCTTGGCTCCACAAACTCTATGAACAGTGCTCAGGCCTTTTGTTCATGGGGTCACTATGAGTCATCTACGACTCAATGACACCTAATAACAACAATACACAATAGCAAAATACTGCTAAAGATAATCCAGAAATGAATGGAACAAGATATTGACAGAAAATACCAGAAGTACAAGTTATGTTTAGAAGAGGTCATGGCACTACAGATATTAGTACTAATGTCTGATGGACCTTAGCAGAAAGCAGAGTATCAGAGCACTGTCTATCTGTGTTTCATTGACTATGCAAAGGGAGTTGACTGTGTAGATCATAACAAATTGTGGCTAACCTTGAGGAAAATGGGAATTCCAGAACTCTTGATTATGTTTATGTAAAACCTATATTTGGACCAGGAAGCAGTCCTCAGAGCAGAGCAGGGAAACACTGCATGGTTCAAAATCAGGAAAGGAGTGCATCACGGATACATTCTGTCTACATACCTTTTCAATGTATATGCAGAATAGACCATTTAGGAGACAGGAATTTATATAGAGGAATATGGTATCAGGATTGGAAGAAGACCCATCAACAATCTAAATTAGGCAGATGACACAATCTTGCTTGCTGAAACTTAAGAAGACATGAAGAGCTTGCTGTTGAAGGTCAAGGACTATAGTCTTCAATATGGATTTAAGCATAAGAACAAGAGTCAAAGATTCTCACCAATGGGCCTATTGATAGCCATGATAGATGGGGAAGAGATTGAGGTTGTTAACAATTATAACTTGCTCAGCTCCACAATCAAAACTCTTCATACCAGCAGTCAAGAAATAAAAAATTGCATTGGGAAAATCTGCTGTAAGTTACCTCTCCAGAGTACTGAAGAGCAAAGATGTTAATCTAGAGATTCAGGTGCGCTTAATCCAGGACAGGACCTTAGCAATTACTTGCTATTTCTCGGAGAGCTGGACAATGACTAAAAATGATGGAAGAAGAATCAATACCTTAGAATTGTGGTGCTGAAGAAGTGTATATCATACACTGCCAAGAAAAGAAATGTCTGTATTGGAGAGGATGAAACCAAGTTTCTCTTTGGAGGTTAGGTTTTGAAGGTCCATCTCACATCTTGGGCATGTGGCCAGGAGAGACCTGTCCTTGGAGAAGGACATCATGCTCAGAAGGGTGGATGGGCAGCACAGGAGAGGGAGATCCCAGATGAGACGGATTGATACAGTAACTGGGGCAATGGAGGTTGGTGTGTTGGGATTAGTGAGACTGGCTCAGGACAGGGCGGGGTTCATAGCTGCTGAACATAGGGGTTGGACTGG
>NW_006399793.1:613687-615152 GCF_000299155.1 Elephantulus edwardii
ACCCTGTAATCAACAGATCTGAATCTTGTTTTATCCTGTGCCTGCCTCACACTTCATGGCACACTAAAGCCCATTGAAGCAGTCACTGTGTTAATCCACCTGATAGAGAGCCTTTCTCTCTTTTGCTGACCCTCTACCTTTCCAAGATTGAGGTCCCTCTTCAAGAGATAGGCTTTTTTAGCCACATGCCACTCTGGCTGCCTTTGCTCCAAGAAATATTTGTTTGTTCTTTTGCAAGTCCATAAGATGTCGAGTACTCTTCTCAACACCACAGCTCAAAGGCATCAATTCTTTTGTCATCCTTATTCATTGTCCAGTTCTCAGATGCATAGTTTTCAGACTGAAAAGACCATGGCCTGTATCAGACACATCTTAGTCTTATACTGACATCATTGGTCCTCAATAATTTGGAGAGATCCCTAGGTACAGACTTTCCTAGTGCAATATGTCTCCTGATTTCCTGACTTCTGGTACTAAGAATGTTGATTATAAATCAAAGTTAGATGAAATAGTTGACAACTTTAATTTTTTTTCTACTTGTTATGATGTTCCTGTTGGTTCAGAGGTAAGAATTTTTGTTTTCTTGAATTTAAGGTGCATTGCATGTTGAAAGGTGTACTTTTTGATCTTCAGCAACTTAACTATGTATCTCTTAATCGGCACTGTTGCCATACAAATAATTCCTAATCATATACTCAGTTAAAACAGTTTTTATTCATCTATCCTAGCGTAGTGTTCATTATTTATCCCCTCTTTTCTTAGTCTCCCCTTGAGCTCACCTGTCAGTCCTGTTTTATAACAATGAAGTTATACATTATTTGTCCTTTTGTAACAGAGATATTTCATTCAGTATAATGTCCTCCAGGGTCACTCATGTGGTTTAGTATTTTATGAGTTCCTTGTTTTTCAGTTCTGTGTAGCATTCCATTGTATGCCTATATCATAGTTTTCCTATCCATTCTTTGGCTTTTTTGGGGGTATTTTTTTAAAATCTTATTTTACTAGTTTTAATGAACATTTACAGAGATTTACAGGATTTCCTTTCATTCATTGTTGCACATCTCTATGCCCACCCTCCCCCCAGTCCCTCCCCCTAGTTCACTTCTCTCTTTGAAAAACAAAAGATAAACTTCTTCATTGGTATTTTTATAGAAAGAAAATGATATTTAATGAATGACTTTTAAAAGATAAAATGTTTATGATAGTTATTAAACTACTGTGGTATTTAGATCCCATAGCTCTATCTCTTTTTAACATTTTATACTGGTTTATTTACAAAGTTCAAATACATTGTTTTTCACACTGGATCTTCCCCACATCCTTGACCCTCCCATCCATAAATTTGTGTGACCTTATAATTAACATTCCACTACTCGTGCACTTGCTGCAGAGGGTCAAGGACTGCAGCCTTCAATATGGACTGAGGCTCAATGTCAAGAAGACAAGGATTCTCACCACTGGACCA
>NW_006399793.1:615672-616751 GCF_000299155.1 Elephantulus edwardii
ATTCAGTGACTGGGGTAATCAGGATGGGTGTGTCAGAGGCAGTGCGATTGGCACAGGATAGAGCAGAGTTTAGGGCTGTTGTACATAGGGTCGTTATGAGTCGCAAACGACTCGATGGCACATAGCAACAACAATAACTCATGTTACCTCTCTGTTTCTCCCCCAATCCTTAAAACATTCTTCAGTAATGGTTTTATACCTTATTTGTCCTTAAGGAAATGAATTAGTTCACTCTTCAAACAACTGGACACAGAAATTCCATATGACTCAGCTATTCCACTGCTTGGAATAAACCCTGAAACAATGAGAACTGAGGCACAGAATCTTGTACACCAATATTCATAGCAGCTTTATTCATCATTGCAAGAATATGGAAACAGCCCAAATATCCCACCACAATCAAATGGATTGAGAAATTATAGTATATTCACATGATGGAATACTATGCAACATGCAGGAGCAATGATTTTGTAAATTGCTACTTAACTTGGAAGAGACTGGAGAGCATTTTCCATTTATTTGTTGCTGAGTATAAGCCTCTTCTTGCAGCCACTGAGTTTTCCCATTTTTTTGCAGCTTTTCCCTCTTTCCACTGGCCTTCCACCAAAATGACTCATATCTTCCAATAAGTTCTATGGTCACTCTCTTAGTCAAGTTATGGATACTTAACAAACACCACAACAACTTACAACATAGATGCTTTAACCAGTGATTGGTACCTTGCATTAATATGTCACATGTAAGATGTAGTGTCCCTATCCTTGTGCTTCTCAGAAGTATTTCAGCTATAGTTGCTCCAAAATGAGCATCTGTGCTTCTGTTTGTTGTTATTGTTGCTAAGTGCCATGGAGGAACCTGTGACTCATAGCAACCCAATGTACAAGCTCTGAACCCTGTCCTAACCTGAGGCAATCTCATGGTCTCCAACAGACCCAAACCAGATCTCCAGTCACTGAATCAATTCACCTCATCCTGGCTTGTATTGCCATGGGAAAGTCTGCTGTTAGGGACCTCTCCAAAGTACTGAAGAGCAATGGTGTCTCTCTGGAGACTAAGGTGCGTCTGATACAGGCCATGGT
>NW_006399793.1:618731-625382 GCF_000299155.1 Elephantulus edwardii
AATTGATGCCTTTGAGCTGTGGTGCTGGAGAAGAGTATTGAATGTACCATGGACTGCCAAGAAAACAAACAGATTCATTGTAGAGAGGGTTAAACAGAGAAACTCCTTGGAGGCAAGGATTCTAGGGCTTCATCTGACATAATTTGGGCATGTTGAAAGGAGGGACAGGTCTTAGGAGAGGGACATCATACTTGGGAGGGTGGAGGGGCGGTGCAGGAGGGGAAGACTCTGTATGAGATGGCTTGATTCAGTGAGAGGCAGCATGATTGGCACAGGATAGAGCAGGGTTTAGGGCTGTTGTACATAGGGTCGCTATGAGTCGCAAATGACTGACGGCACATAACAATAACAACAACATTTGGGCTTTATTTTTTTTAACTGAGATTTTTATCGTAAGTTTATAAAGAACTTGGATTTCCATTCATTCATTGTTGTACATTTTCCTTCCTGCCTCCCCTTCCCCCAGTTGTTATATAGGTTCCCCCGACCCCCACCAGACCACCTTAATATGCAGCTCTTCTTCTGGACTCTTGTCATACCAAAAATACCTAATCACCTATTCCTTTTATACAGTTCTCTCCCTCGTTCACTGTTGGTAGGAGTGTAAAATGGTACACTCACTATGAAAGGCAGTATGGCATTTTCTCAAAATTGTGGAAATAGAAATATCAATTGACCCAACAATTGCACTACTGGGAATATGCCCTAAAGAAACCAGAACTGTTACCCAAGCAGATAAATGAACACCCATGTTTATTGCTGCTTTGTTCACAACAGCAAAGAGTTGGAAACAACCCAAGTACCCATCAACAAACAAATGGATAGAGAAGCTGTGGTATATTCACACAATGGGATGTTATGCAGCACCAAAAAATAAAGAACGAGTGAAACACTATACAAAATGGGGGACCCTGGAAGACATTATGCTGAGTGAAATATCTCAGTTACAAAAAACACAAATACTGTATAATGCCACTACTATAAAATAGGCCTGACAGGGGGTGCTTGGGAGAAACTAAGAGGTGATAAATGAGGTACATGACTTTATTTTTTAAAGAAAATTTTTATTTTCTATTAGTTTACTTACAAAGTTTGTATACATTGTTTTTCACACTAGATCTTTCCATTTCCTTTATCCACCCCTCCCTTCAATCATCAAATTCTGTGACCCTATGATTAACTCTTGCGCCCCCAACCCTCACCCCCTACCCAACCTTACTCCTCTGCTCTCACAATAATGGTCTCATAAAGTATTTGTTCTTTTGGGGACTGAGTTAGTTCACTTAGCATAATGCTCTCCAAACCCTCCCAAGTATTAGGTAGTGATTAAAAAAAATCATTGCTCCTGCATGCTGTGTAGTATTCCATCATGTGACTAAACCATAATTTCTCAATCCAATATTTAAAGAAAATCCTGTAGAGTATATTCACCCACTGCATATGCTATTCTGTTTCTGACTGCTATTTCCCTGGGTGCTGATTTTTGATCCAAGTGGTAAATAATCCTTAAAAATTTTGGTTTCTTTGTCATTTATCAGGTTGTTTTAGTAGGCTCAACTATGAGAATTTTAACTTTGTTCATATTCTGGTGTACATTTAGCAGTCTTAATTTTCAACACATGTTAGAAATTAAATTGTGTCATCCTCAAATATATGTTATAGTTCTGACCTCTATACACACTTAGTATTTCTCAAAGTGAAAGAATTTTTAAAAAACCAACAAAAAACCCCCCAAACAACAACAAAAAAATCAATCTTGGAGTTGTAAATTTAAAGGATTTTAATGAGTAAATTATTGAATGGTGCAAATTATCAAAGGGAGATTGAAGGAATATACAGAAGTACTGTACCAAAAGTAATCAATTCAAGTTGAACTATTAACATATGGCAAAGAACCAATAATATTGAATGTAGAAGTGTAAGCTGCACTAAAGCCACTGGCAAGAATAGGTCTATAGGAATTGATTAAATATCAATTGACATGTTTTGATTAATGGATACAACCTTTAAAGTGATCACTTACCTATGTCAAGAAATTTGACAAATAGCTGTTTGGCTGATCAACTGGAAGAGAACCATATTTGTGCACATTCCCCCCAAAATTGAATTCCACAACAGAATGTGGAAATTAATAAACAATATCATTAATAACTACTGCAGATAGTTCAAAAGTGGTTGCGGCAGCACATGGACAAAAACTGCCAGAAATTCAAGCTGGAGTCAGAAGAGGATATGGATGAGAGATATCATTAATAATGTCAGATGGATTTTGAAAAGTGGGGAGTATAAAAAACATGCTTTATTTTATTGTTGACTTAGCACAAACATCTGACTGTGTTAATCAGAACAAATTATAGATAGCATAGTGAAAAATGAGAATTTCAGAACTTTAAATAGTGCTTATGTGGACCCTATACATAAACCAAGATGCCTTTAATTCAAATAGTAGCATGGTTTAAAAATCAGGAAATATGTGCATCTGGGCTGAATCTTTTCACTTTAATTATTGAATTTTTGGATTGTTATCCACCTTTGAACAGACGGTACTATCATGATAGATGGAAAAATAAATGAAACTTTCAGCGACTTCATCTTAATTTGATCCACAATCAACACATTTTTTTACCAGCAGTCAGGAGATATCTAGGAAAGTCTGCAGTCAGGACCTCTCCAAATTATTAAGGAGCAAATATATTAGTTTGAAGACAAAGGATGCCTTATTCAGGCCATGGAATTTTTAATCACTTGCTGCTGAGAGTGAATAAGAATGACAGAAAATTAATTTAATGCATTTTATTTGTTATGTTGGAGAAGAGTATGAATATTCTACGGACTCCCAAAAGAATAAACAGATGTGTCTTGGAGAAAGTGTAGCCAGAATGCTTCTTGGAGGTAAAAATGTTAAAACTTTGTCTCATATACTTTGGGCATGTTCATAGGAGAGGCTATTTATTGGAAGGGTCATCGTGCTTGGGAAGGTGGCAAAGAGAGGAAGACCTTTAACCAAGTGTATTGACACAGTGACTGCAGCAATGAGGTCAGGATTGTGAAGATGGCACATGCTAGGGCAGCGTTCAGATCAGTTGTTCACAGGCTCGCTGTATGAGTTATGCTCAAGTCAATGGTATACAGCAACAACAACAAAAATTGTATTATAAGAATAAGAGCACAGTATTGAAATTAGAAGAAGGCTTGTTAACAGTCTGTTATATGAAGACAACACAAATTTGCTTACTTAAAATGAAAAAAGTCTTGAGACAAGAACTGATAAAGATAAAACAGTATGAATTATACCTTAACATAAAGAAAATAAAATCCTCACAAGTGAATCCATAAACAAAATCATGACAAACAGATTAATATGGTCAAGAATTTTTTTTTTACTTGCATCCATATCCAATTCCCTAAGATACAGAAGTCAAGAAATAAAACAACATATTCATGAAACAAATCTTCTAAAAAAGCTCCTTAAAGTTTGTTGTTGTTTAAGTCACTTATGATTCATAGTGATTCTGTAATGTACAACAGTTGTGAACTATGCTGTATCATGTGTCAACATCATCTCTGACAAACCCATCCCCATCACCCCAGTCACTGAGTTAATCCATCTTATCCAGGGTCTTCCTCTCTTGTGCTGTCCCTCCACCCTCCTAAGTATGATGTCCTTCTCCAAGGACTGGTCTCTCCTTTCAACATGCTCACAGTATATCAGACGGAGCTTCAGAAACCTTACCTCCAAGGATAAGCTTGGTTTCGCCACCTCCAGAATGAATTTGTTCGTTTTCCTAGTGGTCCATAGTATATTCAATACTCTTCTCCAGCACCAAAGCTCAAAGACATCAATTCTCCTTCTATCATAACTAGTCATTGTCCAACTGCCTGATGCACAGGGAGTAAAGACCATGGATTGGGCACACCTTAGTTTCCAGAATGACAACATTGCTCTTTAGTGTTATGGACAGACACTCTAGAAACATTCCTGACAACAGACCGTCCCCAGTGCAATTCATCTTTTGATTACCTGGCTGCTGGTACCAAGAATGTTGATTGTAGAGCCAAGAAAATGGAAGTTGTTAACAATCTTAATCTCTTCACCTTCTATCATGATGCTGCCAATCAGTCCAGTAGTGAGAATCTTTGTTTTCTTGATGTTGAACTTCAAGCCACATTGAAGGCTGCAGTCCTTGACTTTCTGCAGCAAATGTCTCAGGTCCACCTCAGTTTTGGCAAGCAAGGTTGTGTCATCTGAATAATATAAGGGTTTTTTTTTGTTTTGTCTTATTTTAAATAAAATATTTTAGTTTAATGAATGTTTAAAGAAAAGTATATTTTCATTTATTGATTGTTGCATAATTTACCCTCTCTTATGTATCTTCTTCCAGTCATGATGCCACATTCCTTCTCATAGAGCCCATCCTCCCAGATGACCTGTTCCTCATATAGATTGAAAAGGTATGGAGATGGAATGCATCTTTGGAGTATGTCTTTTCTGATTTTGACCCATGCAGTGTTTCCTTTCTGTGTTATGACGACTGCCTCCTGGTCGAAGTATAGCTTTCACATTAGCAAAATCAAGTGTTCTGGGCTTCCCTCTCTTCTCAGAGGTAGCCACAGTTTGTTGTGATCCACACAGTCAAATGCTTTTGCATAGTCAATGAAACACAGATAAACATTCTTTTTTTATTCTCTGCTTATAGCCAAGATTCATCTAACATTAGATGTAATAATCCAATTACCAAAACCCCTTCTAAGCCCAGCCTTCACATCTGGTAGTTCCCTGTTGATGGGCTATTCCAAGTGTATTTGGATAATTTTCAGCAATGTCTTGCTTACATGTGATATCAATGATATTGTTTGAAAATTTACGTACTCTGTTGGATCACCTTTTTTTAAAACATCTTTTTACTTTTACTAGTTTATTTACAAAATTCTTAAACAAATTCAAACAAATTCTTTCAATTTCCCTCAGCACCCAACCCAACAAATTGTACAATCTAACAATTAATCCCCTCTTCCTCCTGTACATCCACATCCCTCTGCTTCTAGCCTCACCCACCCCGTCTGGATCCTTCAATCATTCTATAATAATGGTATTATACAATATTTATGCTTGTGGAACTGAGTTAGTTCACTCAGCATAATGCTTTTCAGTCCCTCCTAAGTTAGATAATAATTTACAATGTTATTGCTCCTGTGTGCTACATAGTATTCCATTGTGTGAATGTACCATAATTTCTCAATCTTTTTGTTTGTAGTTGGACATACGGGCTGTTTCCATTTTCTTGAGATGGTGAATATATAATGCTGCTATGAACATTAGTGTACAAATCTCAGTTTGTGCCTCAGTTCTCATATTCTCAGGGTATATTCCAAGTAGTGGAATAGCTGGGTCATATAGAATTTCTATGTTCAGCTTTTTAAGGAAGCGTCAAGCTGCCTTCCAGAATGGTTGCACCATTAGGTCACCTTTTTTTTTAAATTTTTCTTGAGTGGGAACAAATGTGGATCTCTTTCAGTCAGTTGGACAAGTAGTTGTCCTCCAAATTTCTTGGTCCAACTTGGTAAGGGTGTCCATGGCATCATCTGTTTCTTGAAACATGTCAACTGGTATGCTGTCAATTCCTGGGGAATTGTTTTTTGCCATTTCCTTCAGAGTCTCTTGAACTTCCTCCTTCATCATCATAAGCTCTTGATCATACATTATTTCATTAAATTCTTCTGTATCAGCCAATTCTTTTTTGTACAGTGACTCTGTGTACTCCTTCCATCTTGTTAAATGCTTCATGGATCATTTAATATTCAGCCCAAAGCATCCTTAAGTATTGTAACTCAAGCTTGAATTTGTTCTTCAGTTCCTTCTTCCTAAGAAATGCTGACTGAGTTCTGCCTTTTCGGTTTTCTGACTCCAGCTCTTTGCACATTTCATTATAATACTTTGCTTTGTCTTCCCACACTGCCTTATGAAATCTTCTATTCAGCTTCTTAACATCTTGATTTATTCCCTTTGCTTTGGCTTCTCAGTATTAGTCTAGTGCAATATTCAGAGTCTTTTCTGACATCCATCTTCATCTTCTCTTCCTCCTCTGTCTGTAATGACCCTTTGCATTCTTCCTGGATGATATCCTTGATATTCTTCCACAGCTTATCTGGTCTTCACTCATTAGTGTTCAAGGACTCAAACCTGTTCCTGAGAAGATTTTGAAATTCAGGACGGATACACTCAAGGTCAGATTTTGGTTCCTGTGGAATTGATTTAACCTTCTTTAGCTTTAGTTTGAAATTGCATATGAGTAGTTGATGATCTCTCTTCCACAATCAGCACCTGGCCTAGTTTCCACAGCTGATATTGAGCAACACCAGTGATTCTTTCCACAGATATAATCGATCTGATTCCTATGCATACCATCCTCTAAAACCCATGTGTATAGTTTGTGTTTATGTTTCTTATAAAAGGTATTTGTAATGAATAAATCATTGATTGTGCAGAGTCCTATCATTCTATCTCTAGCTTTGAAAGAGGAAGAGATCTATATTTATTATGCAAAGGCATTTGACTCCGTGGATCATAACAAACTGTGGCTGACTCTGAGAAGAATGGGAATCCCAGAACATTTAATCGTGCTAATGCGAAACCTATACTTGGACCAAGAG
>NW_006399793.1:626362-628090 GCF_000299155.1 Elephantulus edwardii
GGTTTAGGGCTGTTGTACATAGGGTCTCTATGAGTCACAATCGACTCGATGGCACATAACAAAAACAACAACAATCTCTAGTTTTATCTCTGTCACCAAGTTTATGTTTTTTGACTACTGATCCTTCTTTCCTGTTCCCAACTTTTGCATTCCAATCATCTATTATTACTAATTGATCTTGATTGAATGTTTGATTGATTTCTAACTGCAAAAGTAGAAATATTATATTTCCTCTTCTTTGGCTCAGGTTGTCTGTGGATATATTCAAATGATTGTGGTATTAACAGGCCTTCCTTATAAGCATATGGATATTATCCAGTCACTCACAGCATTGTATTTCAAGATGGATCTAGAAATGACTTTTTTATCTATGAAAGCAACCCCATTTTTTTCTTATTTTTTCTTCTCTGGCATAGTAGATCATATGATTGTCTGATTCAAAATGTCCCATACTAGTCCATCTCATCTCACCAATGCTTACCATGTCAGTATTTATGTGTTCCATTTCTGTCTTAACAATGTTCAATTTTCCTACATTCATGCTTCTCACAGTCCACATTCCAATCACTAGTCTCTGTTTACAACTGTTCCTCCTCCTTTGTATTTCCAAATCTGAGGGCTTAGCCTCAGTTGTCCTATCTGCTAGTCTATTGTACATAAGGTTTTTGAAGTTCTATTATTTTGGAAGTGGATGGCCAATCCTTCTTCCTAGTCTGTCTTAATTTGAATAGTCAACTTTAGAACAGAATCTGACAGATAAGCATTTTACAGAAAGGAGCAGATGAAGTACATTTCCCAATTACAGAAGTAACCAATAAATTCAGTGTTGCTTCCCCTCCATTAGCATGTGTGTCTTGACCAATCCCTTTCTCTGCTCCACCAGAATCCCCTTCGACTTCCGTCTACCCCATTCAACACCTCCCTCCCCCTATCTGGCTTTTGATATGATGGCTTAGATCTCAAGCCTTCTTTGCTTCTGTGAGGCCTAATGACTCAGGCTGCTGCTTATCTCTTCTGACATGACAAGGCCAGTCTCTCTTTGGTTTAGGAGTATCTAAGTCCAAATTCCAAGTACTAATTTAAGGGAAGGGTTTCTATCTCAGACAATCCTGAGGAACAGTTGTTTGCCTTGAGCTTCTGTTCCAGGACTGGCTTCTTTTGAATTAGTGCATTTACAGCATGCTGCTATCACACTAGTATGATTTGCCAGCAAAGGAAGATGTGTCCTTAAGATCTAGTATATAAATATGTTTTCTTGGCCTGATGACCTATGACTTTCATGCCCCAAACTAGTTTTACAAGGAGGCCCTGTGTGGCAGGCAGAGTTCTGTGAATGTGGGAGTATCTGATTTGAATGAGGCAGAAATGAAATGCATCTTTCCACCCACCCAACTGTGCAACCCTTTGCTTTTGCCTCTACACATCTTCAGCCCTCCACTCTTGAGTTCTCATATGTGTTTTACTAGTTATCCTTCTATTTATACAATAATGGTCTTATGCAGTATATATTTGTCTGTATGAGTTTATGTTAGTTGACTCAGCATAATGAGGATGATGATGATGTTGTTGTTGTTATGTGCCTGCGAGTCATTTGCGACTCATAACGACCCTATGTACAACAGCCCTAAACCGTGCTCTATCGTGCCAATCGCATGGCCTCTGACACACCCATCCCGATTACCCCAGTCACTGCATCAATCCGCTTCATAGAGGGTCTTCCCCTCCTGC
>NW_006399793.1:628690-629420 GCF_000299155.1 Elephantulus edwardii
TAGTTGCTTCTGAATTCTCTGTTTTCTGTCTTTAGTCATGTAGAGTAGTTTGATCTGTCTGTTTACCAGAAAAGGAAATGCATCTATCCTAGATGTTGGTGAAGCTGGTTCTCCAGTCATATGTAAACAGTATGTTAATCTGCCTGTTACCAGGAAGAGAACTGGGGCCTTCCTGAATTACTGACACATAGATGGGAACTGTCCTTTTCAGATGTAGAAATTACCTTTCTTTACTAACAAAAGTGCATTGTTAAATGAGCTGGAGTTTCACCCTAGTATATAAGGCCATGACCACTCCCAGACAGGGAGGCAGTCTTAGAGGTGACTCGCTGTTTCCCAGATCTGTGTAATAAAGTGCATTTATGGATATTGCAGTCCATTTGTTTTATTGGCAACTGACTACAGAAAGAACCCCTCACATTCAGTCACAGGGAGGAGAGGAAATGGGAAGGATCTGGGTGAAAAGACACAGTAATAATGGGTAAGGTCTGTTGTTGTTATGTGCTGTCCAGTCGCTTGCGGCTCATAGCGACCCTATGTACAACAGCCCTAAACTCTGCTCTGCTCTGACACTCCCATCCCGATTGTGCCAGTCACTGAATCAATCTACCTTATAGAGGGCCTTCACCTCCTGCACTATCCCTCCACCCTCCCAACCATGATTTCCTTCTCCAAGGACTGGTCTCTCCTCACAACATGTCCAAAGTATGTTAGATGGAGCCTCAGAATC
>NW_006399793.1:630451-639237 GCF_000299155.1 Elephantulus edwardii
TCTGTTGGGTCACCTTTCTCTGGGATAGAAACAAATATAGATCTCTTCCAGTCAGTTGGCCAAGTAGTTGTTCTCCAGATTTCTTGGCACAATGTGGTGAGCACGTCCATGGCAGCATCTGTTAACTGAAATATGTCAATTGGTATACCATCTATTCCTGGAGTCTTATTTTCTGCCATTTCCTTCAAAGCAGCCTGAACTTCTTCTTTCATCACCATAGGCTCTTGCTCATTCGTAAGGTCTAATGGTGGTTAATTTTCTAAAACAAGCAGGAGTGGCATCCATTTCCTAACCAACTTGTCTGCAGAAACTCTATGAACTTTGATAAATGTTGATAGTTATAGAGGGGCTTCTGGACATCTGTTTATAGGGTCACTTTGAATAGTGCTCAACTTGAAGGCAATCAACACCACCACCACCAACACCACCACATGAGAATGATTGTTTGAAACACAGTATGAATGAAGAGAAGTATGAAACAAAATGTTTAAAAATTTTGTAAACAAACCAATTAAAAGGTTAAAAAATAATAAAAAGTCATGTTCCAGTTATTGTAATATTTAAACATTTACTGAATAATTTAAACAATACTTGTAATATTTAAACATTCTTCTCCTTCAGCACTGAACGCTTAATTTACCTATTTGTTTAGACAAATATTTTTGTGCTATTTGATTTATTAAAATGTAACTTTTATTTTCTTCCTCCACTTGGGTTTTCAACAAACAAATAGTTTGAATTATTAATAAATACCAGATTAGCAATAAAGGCCAAGTTTAAACCCAGAAAAAAAGTAATACAGCTCTCCTACAACTGGACTTTGAGAGGAAGAATCTTACATTAGGGTTGGAGGAAAACTCAACAACAACCTGTGTTATGCAAATGACACAATCTTGCTTGCTGAACAGAGGAGGGAGGAATTGATATTTGCTGCAGAAGATCAGTGACTACAACCTTCAATATGGATTATATCTCAACATCAAAACCACAAAAATCTTCACCAGTAGGCAACAGTTAAATGTTACCTTAAGGACTAAGATGCACCTGGCTCTTGTAAGTCTTTTCTTTTACCTCATATTAATGCTTCAATCTTTATGTGTCATTTATTTTTATTTTGGTTTTGGTTGGGTTGTGTTTTTTTTATTTTTATTTTAATGAATGTTTACAGAGACTTTGGATTTTCAATTCATTCATTGTTGCACTTTTATCCCTGCCCACCTCTCTCCCCCACAACTGGCTTTTCTTTTTGAAAAGTAAAAGAAAAAATTCTTTCATTGTTATTAAATCCCTTCCCCAAAGTCCACTCCACTATGCTACCTTCCTTCTGGACTCCTGTCATAACAATAATATCTAATCATATATAACTTTTAAACAATTCTTTCCCTCTTCTGTTTCAATGAAATATACATTATTTAGCCCATCTTTCTCAGTCTCCCCCCAAACCCTATGTCAGTCCTCTTTTATAACAGTGGCATCATGCTATATTTGTCTTTTTATGACTGAGATTTTCACTCAGCATAATGTCCTCCAGGGTCACCCACTTTGTGAAATATTTCACGAGTTCCTTGTTTTTTAATGAAGCATAGTATTCCATTGTGTGACTATACCAAAGCTTCTCTATCCATTTGTTTGTTGAAGGACATTGGGTTGTTTCCAATTCTTTGCTATTGTAATCAAAGTAGAAATAAACTTATGTGTGCACTTATCTGTTTGGGTGGCCGTTATAGCTTCTTGAGTGTAAATTCCCAGTGGTGGAATTGCTGCATCAAATGATATTTCTATTTGCATCTTTTGGAGAAAGTACCATACAGCCTTCCACAGTGGTTGCACCATTTTACACTCCCACTGACAGTGAATATGGGTTCCAGTTTCCCCACAACTTCGCCAGCATTTGTTGTTTGCTGTTCCATTAAATTTTGTTACTCTTACTGGGGTGAGATGATATGTCATAGTTGTTTTGATTTGCTTAGACATAGGGGTTTTGAACATTTCTTCATGTGTTTGTTTTCCATCTGAATGTCTTTTTTGGTGAAGAGTCTTTTCATATCCTGTGCCTATTTTTCAATTGGGTTATTTATTTTTATCTTGAGGTGCTCAAGTATTTTATAAATTCTAGATATAAGTCTCTTATCTGACATGTCATTACCAAATACTTATTCCCAGACTGCGGCTTCCCTTTATACCCTGTTGGAGAAGTTTTTGGTTGTGCATAGGGATTTGATTCTTAGAAGGCCCCATTCATCTATTTGATCCTCTCCTGGTTGTAGATTTTTCAGGATGCTTGGAAGACTATTTATTTTGTGGATTAAGACTTCTAGGGTTCTTTCAAGCTTTTCTTTAATAAAGTTTATAGTCCTTGATTTTAGTCTTAGGTCCATGATCCACTTTGAGTTAGTTTTTGTGTATGGAATAAGCTGTGGATCTTGCTTGAGTTTTCTGCAGATAGTTTTCCAATTTTGCTAGCACCATTTGTTAAAAAGGCTGTCATTTTCCCACTGGACTGATTTCATCCCCTTGTCAAAAATCAGTTGAACATAGGAACATAGGTTGATGGGCTGATTTCCGGATTCTCAATTCTATTTCATTGATCTATGTGTCTGTCATTGTACCAGTACCACACTGTCTTTACCATCACGGCAATGAAGTAGGATTGAAATCAGGGACTGAGATGCC
Organism: Elephantulus edwardii; assembly: GCF_000299155.1. NCBI lineage: Eukaryota > Metazoa > Chordata > Mammalia > Macroscelidea > Macroscelididae > Elephantulus > Elephantulus edwardii. The sequence goes on from NW_006399793.1 coordinate 633,125, forward strand.
TCCTACCTTGTTTCTCTCTTTAAGAAGTGTTTTATTTATTCAGGGCCTCGTTCCATTCTAAATGAAATTTGAGATTGCCTTTTCCATCTCATTGAAAATTGGAATTGGTGTTTGTATTGAGATTGCATTGAATGTATAAATTGCATTTGGTAGTACTGTCATTTTCTCAATATTGGCTCTTCCTATAAAATATTTCATTTTTTTTTTTACAATTTTCAATTTTCCCTGTTTCAACAAAGGGATGCTATCTTGGATGTGCTTACCATTCTGTGCTAAGAAATTTGTAAAACAGCTACCCTGGCAATTGACTGGAAGAGATCCATATTTGTTATCCTCCTCAAAAAAGGGGATCAAACAGAAAATGAAAATTATTGAACAAGATAATTAATATCACATGCAATTAAAATATTACTAAAGACTCTTAAAAATTGCTTAACAATGCATCTACAGACAACTGCCAGAAGTTCAAGCTGGATTTAGAAGAGGCCATATTATCAGGAATATCATTGCTGATGTTGGATGGATATTGGCTGAAAGCAAAAAATTCCAAAAGTGTATCTATATGTGTTTTATTTAATGTGCAAAGCATTTGACTATGAAAATTATCGTAAATTATAGATAACATTGAGAAGACTTGGAATCCCAGAACACTTAATTGCCCTTGTAGAAAACCGTTATCTAGATTAAAAAGCCCTTGTTCAAACAGAATAAACACTGTTGTTGATGTTGTTGTTATGTGCCATCGAGTTGCTTGCAATTCATAGCAACTCTATATACAACAGCCCTAAACCATGCTCTATACTGTGCCAATCTCATTGTCTCTGACATGCCTATCCCCATTACCCCAGTCATTGAATCAATTTATCTTCCTTTCTTACACTGTTCCTCCATCCTCTCAAGCATGAAGTCCCTCTTCAAGGACTGATACCTCCTTGCAACATGCTCACAGTATGTCAGATGAAGCTTCAGAATCCTTACCTCCAAGAAGCAGCCTGGTTTCACCCTTTTTAGCATAAGTCTGTTGTCACCCCCTAGAGGACAAGCCTGTTTGTTTTCTTAGCAGTGCATGGTATATTCAGTACTCTTCTCCAGCACCACAGCTCAAAGCCATCAATTCTCCTTCCATCACCCCTAGTTATTATCCAGGTCTCTGATGCATAGCAAGCAATCACATAGTTTAAATCAAGAAAGGTGTGTGTTGGGGCTATCTCTTTTCTTCATATCACTTCAACCTGTACGCTGAGAAAATTATTCAAGAATCTAGACTCTATAAAGAAGAATGTGGCATCAAGTTTGAAGGAAGATTCATCACCAACCTGTGTTATACAGATCCTTGCTTGCTGAAAGTGAGGAGGACTTGAGGTATTTTCTGTAGAAAAATCAAAGACTATTACTTTCAATAAGGATTACATTTCAGCATCAAGAAAGCAAAAACCTAACCACTGGGCCAGGAGGCACCATCATGATAGATGGAGAAGAGATTGACGTGCCAATGATTTAATATTGCTTGGTTCACAATCAATACCTTAATACTAGGAGTCAAGAAATCAAATGACATGCTGCTTTGGGAAAATGTGCCCTCAAAGATATCTCAAAGATATTAAGGAGAAATTATGTCAGGTTAAAGATTAAGGTGCACCTGATTCAAGCCACAATTTGAATTACTTGCTGTGCATTTGAAAGTTGAATAATGAGTAAGGATGCTAGAAGAATAATTAATGCTTTTTTGGGTTATCTTGTTGGAGAAGAGTACTGAATGGGCTGCTAAAACAACCGATATGTCTTGGAGAATGTGCGACCAGATGCTTAAAAACAAAAACAGTTAGACCTTGTCTCACATATTTGGATATGTTGTTAGGAGTCAGTCCTTGGAAAAAGACATCATGGTTGGAAAGGTGGAGGGTCAGTGAAAGGGAGGAAGACCTTCCACTACATGGATTGATCCAGTTAATGAAACAGTGTGCTTGATTATACCAGAAATGGTGAGGATGGCACAAGATAGGCCAGGGTTCCTTTGAGTCATAGTTGACTTGGCAGCAACTAACATCATCATCTTCATCATCATCATCATCATCATCATCATCATCATCAACATCATCATCATGATCACGTAGGAGATAAACAATGAGTAAACAGGACTGAAAATGAGCTAATACACTAGAATTGTAGTGTGTACAAAGAATATTAAATATGCCAAGTATGTCCAGAATGATTACACAATACTGTCTTGGTAGAAGTACATTCAGCATCTTTCTTAGTAGTCAGGATGATGATACTTTATCTAACTTTTTTTACATGTTATCAGGAGAAAACAATCTCTGGAGATAGACACAATGTTTCATAAAGTAGAGTTAATGGAAAAAAGACCCTCAATAAGTTGGAATGACATATTGGTTACAACAATGGTATCAAACATGGCAATGATTGTGATGATAGTGCAGGACTGAGAAGTGTTTGACTTTTTTGTACATAGGGTCACTTTCAATTAAAGACTAATTGAGGAGAGTTGATGCCTTTGAGCTGTGGTGCTGGAGAAGAGTACTGAACATACCATGGACTGCCAGGAAAACAAACAGATTCATCTTGGAGAGGATTAAACCAAGCAACTCCTTGGAGGCAAGGATTCTGGGGCTTCGTCTGACATACTTTGGACATGTTGCCAGGAGGGACGGGTCCTTGGAGAGGGACATCATGCTTGGGAGGGTGGAGGGACGGCGCAGGAGGGGAACACCCTCTATGAGATGGATTGATTAGGTGACTGGGGTAATGGGGATGGGTGTGTCAGAGGCAGTGCGGTTGGCGCAGGATAGAGCAGGGTTTAGGGCTGTTGTGCATAGGGTCGCTATGAGTCGAAAACGACTGGACGACACATAACAACAACAACAAACCACAAATTAACACCTAACACAATCAACATCTTTGGTACCAGCAGTCAGGAGATAAGGAGACACATTGAACTCAGAAAATCTACAGTTAGAGACCTCTCCAAATTACTGAGGAGTAAATGATTCAGTTGAATGATTAAGGTGTATCTGATTCAAGTCATGGTCTTTCCGATTACTTGCTATGCATCTAAGAGCTGGACAATGAATAAGGATGAAAAAAGAAGACTTGATGCCTTTGAGCTGTGGTGTTGAAGAAGAGCACTGAACATCCCATGGATGGCCAGGAGAACAAATGGATATGTCTTGGAAAGGATGCAACCGGAGTGCTCTTTGGAATCAAGAATGATGAGGCTTTGCCTTACATACTTTGGGCATGTCTCTAGGAGGTGTTTTTTCTTGGAGAAGGACATGATTCTGGGAAGGGTGGGGGGCTGGTGAAGGAGAGGAAGACCCTCAACCAGATGGATTGAAACAGTGACTGCTACAATGTATTTTTGTGTGTGAGTAAGTGTGAGAATGGTGCAGGATAGAGCAGGGTTCACAGGGTCGCTATGAGTAATACTTGACCTAATTACAACAACAGACAACAAATATAATTCTTGTAAATGTAAATCCATTTGGGAATAGGGTTTTTATTCTTATAAGTTCATAATAGTGTAAAATGTGTCTTAAACCAATAGTCTTTGAGATTTAAATGATGTTGGAACATGAAAATAAGAGAGAAGATGAAAGTCATGCCATATGGAGATTGCAACGGAGCTAAGGAGTAGAAGCTGAGAGAAATCCTTTGCCTAGAGATCACACCCTAAATTCAGATATCTAGATTCTTAACTATGAGAATGACTTAATCTTACTTGGATCCAAAATCTTTACATTCTGTACCAGCAATCAGAAGATCAGGAGACTAGATCTTAACCCTGAAACTTACAGCGTCCCTTTTCAGCAGGAATTAGCTAAGAGAATACACCAGCCCCTTTTCCTTATGAATCAGGGTGAAGTCCCTCTCAGGGAGGAGTGATAGGGAATGGCAAAGGACACACTGACAAAGGAGATTAATCAGAACTGGCTTTGACAAACACTGTGGCAATTGGACAATTAAAACAGACATTCGGTGGGGGGGGGGGAGAAGAACGAACTGGGGAGGAGGGTAGAGAAAACAGTGCAACAACGAATGAATGAAAACCCAAAATTTCTGTAAATGTTCATTAAAACTAATAAAAAAAAGAATTTTTTTTAAAAAGATCAGGAGACTTAATGCATTAGGCATTTCTGCAGTCATAGATTTCTCCAAATTACTTAGGAATAGTAATAATGATAGTTGAGGACAAAGGTGAATCTGATTTGACATGTCAGTCATTTGCTATGCATCTGAGAGCTGGACAACAAATAAGGATGACAGGAGAAAAATTGATGCCTTTGAAAATGTGTTTGAGGAGTTTACTGAATATCCCATAGAAGCTGTTATAAAACCAAACATCACCTAACAGCACCTTACACCTCCGAGAAGATGAAGCTACATTGCTTCTTGGAGGTAAGGATGAGCAAGCTTTGTCTGGCATACTATGGGCATTTTGCTAGGGGATGGTAAGCCTTGAAAAGGAACATTATGCTTGGAAATATGGATGGACAGCAAAGGAGAGGAAGAACCTCAACCAGATAGATTGACACAGTGACTTTAACAATGGGCGCAGGACAGGGTTCAGATCTTATGTGTTCAGATCTGGTGTTCATAGAGTCTCTGTGAGTTCAGGTGTTTGGATGGCACCTGCAAACAACAACATATCATTGGATCTATTGTCAATAGTCTATTAACATTGTAGCTCAAGGCTAGAACTTTCTCTCAAGTTCTTTTACTTGATAAATGCCTATTGAATTTTTCCTTTAATTTTTTTTAAAATCCATGTATTTTCCCATTCCATTATAATATGATAAATATGATATATGATACGATATGATATGATATAATACAATATAATTTTGTATCCTTGAGTTGCCCTTTGAAGTCGCTGTTTGAGTTCTTTTACTTTACTGTTTTTTTTCTGTTCATTTTAGCTACTCTGCCCTTAAGAGCAAGTTTTAGAGTCTTTTCCGACATTCATTTTGATCTTTTCTTTCTTTCTCATTTCTAAAAATGACCTTTAAAAAAATGACCTTTTACTTTCTTCATATTTAATGTCCTTGATGTCATTGTACAAGTCTTCAGGTCTTTAGTCATTAGTGTTCAGTGTGTCAAATCTATTCTTGAGAGAATTTCTAAATTCACGTGGGATGTGTTAAGGTCATACTTTGAATCTCATGGGCTTGCTTTGCTTTTATTCAATTTGACCTTGTATTTGCATATGAGAAATTGATATCTAGTCAGCAGTTTCCCTAGCTTTGTTTTAAGTCATGTTATTAAGCTTCTCTATGACCAGTTTCCAAATATGTAGACTATTAATTTCTGTAGAAAAGTACATATGTAGAACTGTCCTTTGTGGGTTTGTTTTTTTTTAAACTCAAACAACAACCCATTTTTATATCTTGTGTTGTATTTGGAGCTATGGTAGCCTTGTGGGTAAAGAAGTGCACTACCAACCTTAGAGGAAGGCATTTCAAAAGCACTAGCTACCTTTTGTTCTGTGTTGTTTTTTTTAAATAAATATTAGAGTTAAAACATAACTATAATTTACGGTCAAATAGCTTAGGAATCAGTTTTTGATGACTCAGAAATTTTTAGTTTAAAGTAAATGTTTATTTTCTCTTAAATAAATATTCAATACAATTCAATGCACTTATTTTTAACCTCTTTTCACTATTTTTTTTGGATGACTTATGTTCCATGACGGATTGAGCACGTGCCATTATGCAGGAAGGTGCCTGACTAGTCACTCACTCTCTGTGGTTACTTCTGCTGTGATATAGTGAAAATTTCCTACCCATAATTTAAGGTCATTGGCATCTGCTTTGATGTCTGGGGGCGACCCATGGCCTTCATGAAGCAAATTTGTAGATTATTGACTTTTTTCTGGTCTAAATTCCTTTACTTTCACTGCCTTACTTTCAGAATTATGAAGGTCTCAAGGGAACACAAGCAGCAGAACTTTTAAAATCTTATTTTAGTACTCCTATGGGTAGAATAAAAAAAAAGGGACTTGGTAGATGAGAAGGATTATCCTGGTGGAGGGTGGAGCTGGGAAGCAAGTGGGTAATGGCACTGGGCTAAGGGTGGGATCAAAACTTTAACTAACG
>NW_006399793.1:642247-647626 GCF_000299155.1 Elephantulus edwardii
GCTGTTGTGCATAGGGTCGCTATGAGTCGGAAATGACTCGATGGCACATAACAACAACAACATGGGTAGAACTGTGACCCATCTTTACGGATTTAAAAGTAAATGAATATAAATTTAAATTGAGAAATATGTCGATATATATTGGAATTTCTGTATGAGATTTTCAAAGCTATAACTTTTCAGGAGAAGGACATCATATTTTCCTTTTGACGTGTCTGTGAAAGAGTTTGAACTATAAGCTTTCAGTTAGTAGTCAAGCAATTAACCATTAAAGAAACAGCACAGATACAGAAACGAACAAAAAAAAGAGGAAATAGAAGCCACATAAAGATTGTCTAGGAACCCATTAATGCTGAGAAGACAGAAACTGCAGAGACAATTACCTTCACCTACAATGACTAGAATGACTAAGAAGAAGAATTGATACGTTTGATCCATGGTGTTGGAGAAGAGTGCTGAAGATTCCATGGACTGCCAAAAAGAGCAAATAGATATGTCTTGGAGAAGGTACAGCCAGAATGCTCCTTGGAGACAAAGATGATGAAGCTTTGTCTTACATATTTTGGGCATTTTGCTAGTAGAGATATTTCTTTGAGAGAGACATCAGACTTGGAGAGGTGGAGGGATAGCAGGAAGACCCTCAACAAAGTGTGCTGATGTGGTGACTGCAGCAATGGGTTTAAGTGTGTCAGAGATTGTGAGGATGGCACAGGATATCTTTTTTTCATAGGATCGACTCAATGGAACCTAAAAAAAAAACCCCAACTACACAGTTTGTGGAGAGAATCTTTTCCTAAAGACTGCCTTGAACTCAGACATCTACCCTCTTAAACAACTAGAGTAGCACTGCCAACCCAAAGCCATTTGGTTTAGATCCACTGGTCGTCCCTGGCGAGAAAGATAAACAATTCCTTGAGATTAACAAACTCTGAAAAACCTGCTGCAGTGTCAATTATGTGTTGGCTCCTACTTGAGTGTAATGAGAGGGAGAGAGCGAGAATGACTGTAAATTAATTCTTGTTCTGTAAAGTCTTCCACTTGTGGTATTTCTGTTTTATCAACACTAAAATATTTTGCTGTTGAGTTGATTCTGACTCAAAGTAACTCTGTAAACTAGAGTAGAACGACCTTATAGAATTTCTAAGTTGACTCTGAATATTGCACTGGAGTGCCAAGAAGCCAAAGCAGAAGGAAGAAATCAAGACACTAAGGAGTTGGTCAACTGACTGGAAGAGATCTATATTTGTTTCCATTCCAAGGAAAGGTGATCCCACAGAGTGTGGAAATTATCGAACAAAATCATTAATATCACATGGAAGCAAGATTTTGCTGAAGATTACCCAAAAGCAACTGGAACAGCACACCAACAGAGAACTACCAGAAGTGCAGGCTGAGTTTAGAAGGGGTCGTGGTACTAGGGATATTGTACCTAATGTTAGATGGATCTTGGCTGAAAGCAAGGAGTACCAGAAGAATGTCTATCTTTGTTTCATTGATTATGCAACAACATTTGACTGTACTGATCATAACAAACTGTGGCTGATTCTGAGAAGAATGGGATCCCAGAACACTTGATCATGCTAATGCAAAACCTATACTTGGACCAGAAGGCAGTTGCCAGAACAGAGCAAGGAAACACTGCATAGTTCAAAATTGGGAAGGTTATATGCTAGGGCTGTATCGTGTCTCCATATCTTTTCAATCTTTATGCAGAACAGGCTGGGCTCTATGAGGAGAAGTGTGGCATCAGGATGGGAGGAAGAATCATGAACAATCTGTGTTATTGCACATGACACAACCTTGCTTGCTGAAACTGAAGAGGACCTGAAGCACTTGCTGTGGAAGGTCAGGGACTGCAGTCTTCAGTATGGATTGAGACTCAATATCAAGAAAACAGATTCTTACCACTGGGCCAACTGGCAGCATCAATTGCTTGGTGAAGAGATTGAGATTGTTCAGTTTTGGTTTGCTTAGCTCCACAGTCAACACTTTTGGCACCAACAGTCAGGAAATTAAAAGATGTCTGCCATTGGAAAATCTGTGGTTAGATACCTCTCTAAAGTGTTGAAGTGCAAAGATGTCAGTCTGGAGACTAAGGTGTGCCTGATACATGCCGTGGTCATTGCAATCACTTGCTATACATTGGAGGGCTGGACAATAACTAGGGATGATAGAAGGAGAATTGATGCCTTTAAATTGTGGTGTTGGAGAAGAGTATTGAACTGGTATGGACTGGTAGGAAAATGAACAGGTTTGTCCTGGAAAAGGTGAAGCTGGGCTGCTCCTTGAAGGCAAAGATTCTGAAGCTTCATCAGACATACTTTGTTGCAAGGGGGGACCAGTTCTTGGAGAGGGACATCATGCTTGGGAGGATGGAGGGACAGCGCAGGAGAGGAAGACCCTTAATGAGATGGATTGATTCAATGACTGGGGTAATAATGGGGGCAGGTGTGTCAGAGATGGTGAGACTGGCACAAGATAGGGAAGAGTTTAGGGCTGTTATACATAGGGTCGCTATGAGTCACAGGCAACTCGACAGCACATAGCAACAACAACATAGTCATTATGAAAGCTGATAATCATGCCTTCATCCTGACGAGCAGGTATTGGATTTTTAACTGCTGACTTTTTGGTTAACCAGTAAACTACTAAGACTTCTTACAGCAGCATTTTATAGTTCTTTGATGCCATCGGATCAATTTCAATTCATAGCAACAATTTTTACAATAAAGTGGAATACTTCCCAGACCTCTGGTATTCTTACAATCTCTGTTGTGCTTTCGTCCATTGTTGCAACTACTGTGTTAATACATCTTAATAGGCAACATCATGAAGGATGGAGTAAATGTTGAATTGTCCACAATTTTATCTTACTTGGATACAAGCTCAACATCCTTGGTTCTAGCAGGGAGGAGATCAGGGAATATATTGCAATGGCAAAGTCTGCTTTCAGACACCTTTCCAAATCCTGAGGAATTTGGAGCCAATGATGTCAGTTTGAAGACTAAGGTGTGCCTGATTCAGGCCATGGTCTTTTCACTCCCTTGTTATTCATGTGAAAGCTAAGCAATGAACAGGGATGCAGAAGGATCCATGCCTTTGAGGTGTGATACTGAAAAAGAGTACTGAATATCCCATGGACAACACAAATAACAAGCAGATATGTCTTGGAGAAGGTACAGCCAGAGTGCTTCTTAGAGGCAAGAATAGTGAAGCTTCATCCCACAAGCTTTGGACATGTCACTAGGAAAAGCAAAGTTAGGGATAGGTTAGAAACTTGGAAAGGGACTTCATGTTTGGACAAGTAGAGGCTCATCAAAAGAGAGGAAGAACTAGCTCTATGAAATGTATTGGCACAGTGACTGTAGCAATGTCTTCAGGTATGTCAGAGATGATAAGAATGGCACAGAATAGAACAGGGTTCATATCTTTTATTCATAGGGTTGTTATGAGTCATACTTGACTCAAGGCCACCTAAGAATAACAACAACATTAAATACCACCACTTATCAGTCAGTGTATCATACTGTGGTGTCTTGTGTATTTTTATTATTGTGTTGGTGATACTTATGCCACTGGTATTTAAAATACCAGTAAAGTCACCCTTATTGGAAAACCCTATGAACAATAAAGCACTCTTAGATTATTAGTAGACTACTAGAGGCCAAGGCCTCATATTAACAGACACAAAAATGAGGAAGAGTAATTGCAAACAGCACGAATTATAGTACATATAAAGTATGAATGTAGAAAAATTGGTTAGTGTTAAGAAATAAATGCAATCCATAAATGTTTACATACTAGGCATTGGTGATTTGAGATGGGTTGGTATGGGCCACTTAGAATCAGACAATTGTATCACCTATTACTATGCTGGGGATGAAAAAGTGAGGAGAAATAGGGTTATACATAGTCAGAAAGACCATTTCTAGATCTGTCTGGAAGTCCAATATTGTGAATGACAGTATACCATGCATATACATGCAAAGAAGAATTGTGAATACCATTGTAATTAAAATATGTGCACCAACAACTAAAGCCAAAGAAGAGGAAATAGAATTTCACAGTCTGTAAGTAGTCAAAGACTAAACAAATATTATTTATAATGGGTGACTGGAATATAAAAGTTGGGAACAAGAAAGAAGGACCAGTAGTCAGAAAATACAGGTTTGGTGACAGAAATGAGGCTGGAATTAAAATGACAGAATTTTGTATAATTAATAATTTATTAATTGCAAATACCTTTTATAAGAAACACAGACAGTGACTATACCTAAGGACCTCGCCAGATAGACTACACAGAAATCAGAATGATTACATCTGTGAATAGAATCGTTGGAGAAACTAAAAAATCATCTGTAAAAACCAAGGGAGGTGTGGCTGTACAAAGTTCAAAGTGAAGCCAAAGAAAAATTTTAAAATTGAAAAGGAACCAAAATATGACTTTGAGTCTTATTTCACATTAATTTTTAAGAAGCCTATTGAAGATATTGCTCAATAATTTCCACATTCTGTAGGAGCACCTTTTTTGGAAATCAAAGCAAATATAGGTCTCTTCCATTCAGTTGACTGGGTAGCTGTCGTCCAAATTTCTTGGTATAAATGGTGAGCATATCTAGAGCTGTATCTGTTACTTGAAACATGTCAGTTAATATTCCATTGATTCTTGGGGCCTTATTTTTAGCCAATGCCTTCAGTGTAGCTTGAACTTCTTCTTTCATCACCGTTGGCCCTTGACCATAAGGTACAACTTGCTGAAATACTTCAATATTGACCAATTCTTTTTGACACAGTGACTCTGTGTATTCCCTCCATTTTATTATTTTTTTTTAAATAAAGTTTATTTTGTACTGGTTTACTTACAAAATTTGTATACTTTGTTTTTCATACAGGATCATTCTCATTTCCTTTACCCACTCTTATCTCCATGCATCCCTCCCCTCCTGCCAATCCTCACCATTCTGCTCTCCCTCTCCTCCCCTAAGATCCTTATACACATTTTACTGGCTATCTTTCTGTTTCTACAATAATGCTCTTATAAAGCATTTGTCTTTATGTACCGAGTTAGTTAACTTAGTGTAATACTCTCCACTCCCTTCCAAGTTAGGCAGTGATTTAAAAAAAATCATTGCTGAGTGAAATATATCAGTCACTAAAGGACAGATACTGCATACTGTCACTGTTGTAAAGCAGGACTGACATAAGGGTTGTGGGGGAGGAAACTGAGGAAGATGGGATAAATTATGTATACTATATTGAAACCATCTCAGGAACCATCTCAGGAACAGATTTGAGGCTTTGAACACTAATGAGCGAAGGCCAGATGAGTTGTGGGAAGATATCAAGGGTATCATCCAGGAAGAGTGCAAACGGTCATTG
>NW_006399793.1:649351-663019 GCF_000299155.1 Elephantulus edwardii
GGAAGGCCCTCTATGAGGTGGATTGATTCAGTGACTGGGATAATTGGGATGCGAGTGTCAGAGACAGTGTGATTGACACAGGACAGAGCGAAATTTAGGGCTGTTGTACATAGGATCGCTATGAGTCGCAGGCGACTCGACGGCACATAACAACAACAACAACATATTAAAACAGATGAGAGCGAGATCTGTTTAAAAGGCATATATGATTAGATATTATTGTTATGACATGAGTCCAGAATGAAGGCTACATAGTGGAGTGGACTTGATGGGGAGGGATTGTACTTTTCAAAGAGAAGAAAGAACTGGAGGGGAGGGGTAGGCAGAGGTGCAACAATGAATGAATGGAAATCCAAAATCTCATAAATTTTCATTAAAATAATAATAAGAAGAAAAAAATCATTGCTCCTTCATGCTGTGTAATATTCCATTGTGTGACTGCACCATAATTTCTCAATATCTTGTGGTTGGAAATTTGGGCTGTTTCTATATTATTGTGATTGTGAATAATGAGCCCTAGAAAGATTTTTGCAGAGAAAAATATATCGATAAGCAACAGATACATGAAGAAATGTTCTGCTCAAAATCACTGGCAATAAGATAAATGAAAATCACCCCAGTAGTAGTGGTAAAGTTTAACATGTCAGTGAATAATAAATGTAGAGGATGTGGAGAGATAGGAACTCTTATATACTGTTGGTGAGATTGTAAAATAGTACTACCATTCTGGAAGGTAGTTTGGTGTTTCCTCAAAAGGCTGAACATAGAAATTCCATGAAACCCAGCCATTCCACTTCTTGGAATATAGCCCAAGAAAATGAGAACTGATGCATAAATGGAGATCATTACACCTTCCATGTTATTTTGCTGCTTCCAGTTTCATTCAAGATTTTGCCCAAAACATTTCTCAGCATTGGAAATAGAAGGTTAACTTTGCTTTTCAGTTCTTTAAACTTGAGAAATACTGAACAAGTTCTTTTCTGTTCATTCTGCAAGTCTAGGCCTTTGCACATTCCACCATAATACTCATCTTCTCAGGCTATCCTTTGAAATCTGTTTAGCTTTTCCACTTCAGCATTTCTTCCCTTTGTTTTGGTGTCTCGATGCTCTAGAGCAATTTTCAGTCTCTTCTGACATCCATTTTAGACTTCCCCCCTCTGTCTTTGTAATTACCTTTTGCTCTCTTCATGGATACTATCATGAATGTCACCCCAAAACTGGTCTGGTCTTCAATTTTTAATGTTCAATGTTTCAAACCTATTATTGAGTTGATTTTTAATTTGATGTGAGATCGGTCCAAGGCTGTATTTTGGTTCATGTGGACTTGTTTCCCTATTCTTCAACTTCAACTTGAACTTACTTATGAGTAATTGGTGGTCTATTTAATAATCAGCATTTTAGAAAGGTGCATTATGCTTGGAAATGTATGTGGTCAGAAAGAAAGAGGAAGATGAATTGATACAGCGACCATGACAATCAGCTCAAATGTGTCAGAGATGATAAATGTGGTGCAGAATAGGACAGGGTTCAGATCTGTTGTTCAAAGTGTCAGTATGAATCATACAATGGCACCTAACAACAATAGCAGCAGAAATAAGTAGCAAATTTGGAAATTTGTTTCTGAAATGTTTGATTATGGAAACTTCATAAACAACAGGGGAATGATAGCATAAGGCAATTGTAAACATGATACGGTGGTTTCAGTACTCCTTGTCTTCCTTCACAAGTACAAGAAGAAAAAAATTATGACCATCAGCTCAAGTCTGATTTATGTAAGTTCGAAGTCAAGACTATCTCCAACCTCTAATCTTTTTATTAAATTAGACACCAGTTTTCCTTTCCATGGCAATGTCTACTAGGTTTGATAATTTGTTGTGTTACCCACACAATAATCACAATCCTGCTTGCAGTTATGAAAATTATTAACTCTTTATAATTCAGGATCAAGAACAACTCAACATACAGATCTAGAGCTAGAGTTTAAAAGTTTTAAAATTTTTAAAAAGCTCTTTAACTCAGCCAGTAAGTGCCAATAGACACCTGTCTCTGTCAGTAAATTTCAGGTTTTAGATGCTCAGCTCTGTTTCTCTGTTGGCATAGAAAGCTTCCTGCCCAAAAGCAGTGTGCTCTTTCATGCTTGCTCTTGAGATCTCTCTCTCTCTTGCTCTCTTTCTCTCTTGCTCTTTCTCTCTCTTATATTGTCTCTCTCCCTCCCTGCCTCCCTTTCTCCCTCTCCCTCCCGCCCTTCCTCTTTTACTCTCCTTCCCTCCTTCTCTCTCTCCCTCCCTCTCTCCCTCTCCCTTCCTCCTTTTTCCCCCCTCCCTCCCTTCCTTCCTCCCCTGTCTTCCTTTCTTTCTCTTCTCTCTTGCTCTTGCTCTTCGCTCTTCACTTTTATGAGCTACTGTAGCCACCTTGCTCCATGAATCAGGAAGTCCATCATGGTGTTTTCTACTTGACATATGGCTTTGCAGCTACTGTTTGTCATTGTTCTTTGCCATGTCTAATGTTACAATTCTGTCTTTTGAATCTAGGAAGTTCTCTGTGTAGGCATCCTCAGTCTTAAAAATGTGCTCCACTCCCTGCTTTTTTTTTCTTGATGATAATGAGGTATTTTCTCCCACTTCTAGCATGGTTAAATTTAAACTTAGCCAGACGACAAAACTGTTAGGGTCCGATGCACATTATTTGTATGGTTCCACACCTTCCAGGATTCTATGAACCTTGGTTACAGTTTTAGCAAGGTTTCCAATCTCCTTGGTAATCATAAATACTGTGTATGCATAATTTCAATCAATCTATTTGGAAGTCATAAGATCATACCTGTAAGGAACATATGAGCCAATTCACCACATGAACTAAAAATTTGGGACTATAGAATAGGTTGATGCTCTAAAAATACCCCAAATTTAGAAATGACTTTGCAATTGGCATGGATCTAAGAGGAGGACCCTTTTTGTCTGATGCCATGTAATAAATTTAAAGATATAAAAATATTTTGACTGTATCAGAAACCTTGTTTTTTGCCAATTCTTTTAGAGTAGCTTGAACTTCTTCCTTCATCGCCACAGGCGAAACACAATTGCTCACACAATGTTTCATTGAATTCTTCTGTGTCCACCAATTCCTTTTGGTACAATGACTCTGTATACTCTTTCCATCTTCTTATAATAATTCCTGGATCATTTAATATTCTGCCCAAATCATCCTTAAGTATTGCAACTTGAAGCTTGAATTTATTCCTCAGTTCCTTGAGTTTAAGAAATGCTGAGTGAATTTGGCCCCTTTGATTTTCTGACTCTAGCTCTTTGCACATTTCATTATAATATTTTACTTTGTTTTCCAGCACTGTCCTTCGAAATCTTCTGTACAGCTCCTTTAATAGCTTGATTTCTTCCCTTTGCTTTGGTTTCTCAGCGCTCTAGTGCCATTCTCAGAATCTCTTCTGACATCCAGTTTGGTCTTGTCTTTCTCCTCTGTCTGCACTCTTCCTGGATGATATTCTTGATACTCTCCCACAGCTCATCTGGTCTTCTCTCATTGGTGTTCAAGGCCTCAAGCCTATTCCTGAGATGGTTTTGAAATTCAGGTGGAATAGACTCAACATCAAATTTTGGTTCCTGTGGGTTTGATTTAATTTTGCTTAACTTCATCTTGAACTTGCGTATGAGTGGTTGGTGGTTTGTTCCACAATAAGCACCTGGCCTAGTTTTCACAGGTGATATTGAGCTTCTCCAGCGGTTTTTTCCACAGATGTAATTTATCTGATACCTATGCATATCATCAGGTGAAATACATATGTATAGCCTGTGTTTATGTTTCTTTTCTTTTTAATTTTTAAAATAATTTTAATGAACATTTACAGAGATTTTGGATTTCCATTCATTCATTGCTCCACTTCTTTCCCCGCTCAGCCCTCCCCCGCCACCCCAGTTCACTCCTCTCTTTGACAAGTAAAATAAACACTCTCTCCCTGGTAAACAATCCCCCCCCCCCGCACCCTTCCCACAGCCCCAAGTACATTCCACTATGTTTATGTTTCTTATAAAGGGTATTTGCAATGAATAATTTGTTGATTGCGCAAAATTCAATTATTTTATCTCCAGCTTAATTTCTATCACCAAGTCCATGTTTTCCAACTACTGATCCTTTTCTTCTGTTCCCAATATTCGCATTCCAGTCACCTATTATTATTAATGCATCTTGATGCAATGTTCAATCTCTAATAGAAAAATTTGGTAGAAATCTTCTATTTCCTCTTCTTTAACTCTTCAGAGAAGAATGGGAATCCCAGAACACTTGATTGTGCTCATATGAAAACTATATTTGGACCAGGAGGTAGTCATTAGAACTGAGAAAAGGAACACTGCATGGTTCAAAATTGGGAAGAGTGTACGTGAGGGATGTGTCCTATCTCCATAACTTTTCTATCTATATGCTGTATAGATTATCCGGGATGCTGGGTTCTATGAGGAGAAAAGTGGCATCAAGATTGGAGGAAGACTCATCAGTAAGCTATATTATACAGATGACACAACCCGACTGCTGAAACTGAGGAGGACCTGAAATGCTTGCTGCAGAGGGTCAAAGACTGAAGCCTTAAATATGGATTGAAACTCAATATCAAGAAAACAAAGATTCTCACCACTGGGCCAAGTGGCAACATCATGATAGATGTTGAAGAGTTTGAGATTGTTAACAGCTTTAACTTGCTTGGATCCACAATCAAGACTCTTGGCACCAGCAGCCAGGAAATTAAAAGATGTATTGTGTTGGGAAAGTCTGCTGTAAAAGACTTTTCCAAAGTACTGAAGAGCAATAACGTCAGTCTGGAGACTATTGTGTGCCTCATAAAGCAATAGCTTTGCTATACATCAGAAAGCTGGACAATTACTAGTGATGATTGAAGGACAATTGATGCCTTTGAGCTGTGGTGTTGGAGAAGAGTATCCAATATACTATGGACTGCTAAGAGAATCAGCAGGTTTATCCTTGAGAGGTTTACATCAGGCTGCTCCTTGGAGGAAAGGATTTTGAAGCTTCATCTTACGTATTTTGGACATGTTCCAAGTTGAGACCAGTCTTTGGAGAAGGATATCATGCTTGGCGAAGTTGAGGGACAGTGCAGGAGAGGAAGACCCTTGATGAAATGAATTGATTCAGTGACTGGACTAATGGAAGTGGGTATGTCAGAGAAAGTAATATTGGCACAGGATAGAGCAGGGTTTAGGGCTGTGGTACATAAGGTCACTAGGAGTCGCAGGGGACTTGATGGCACATGACAACAACAACAACAACAACAACAACAACAACATCTGAAGCCTTTGTGATATTAAAAATTGCTCTTGCAGTCATATTTGCACAACATCAAAGAAACACTAAAGTCTAAATGATGACTTCAAATCCAAAGATAATTTTACTTTACTGCATTATCTAACTTCCAAGAAATTTTTATTTGACTGGTTTCTCATATAGAGTTCATCTAAAATGTTGTTGTTAAGTGTTGTCGAGTAGAAGGCAACTCATAACAACCCTATGAAAGAAAGTCCTTGATGCCTGTATAACTTTTGTCCTTTCTCCAGGTTCATAGGGTTTCCAGAGGCAAGCTATTATGGAAGTGGATGCCACTCCTGCTTCCAAGCTTGTTTTAATTGGGGAGCTCCACCAAACACTGTCCACAAAGGGTAACCATTGGCATTTGACTCATCAGTGTCACAGTGTTCAGCTTCACAGCAACCATCTAGAACAGTTGAGTGGAGTTTCTTTTGAAATCAAGTATATTAATTGATAGCCCCAGTAGCCTCATAGTCAGATAGGTCAGGGCTCAGATCTGATGCTCATAGGCTGAATTGTGCTTGACTTGACTGCACCTAACAATAAGAATATGCAACAAATGTGCAATTCTTTCTTGGAAGTTACTGAGGTATTTGATTCATTAAAATACTGTGGCAATGAGTGTTAAAGATTTATTAGACATTCCATAGGAATGTATTTCTTTTGTGCTTTAAATTAGTTGCATTTTAATGTCATTGAATATGCCCTTGCTCTTGTTTCCATTTGGGGTCTTGTATTCAGTGGGAATTTATAGGGCTCAGGTTTATTTAAATTATGCTGATGTATTTGACCTTTCAACAAACAGTGCATGGTAAAAATGGGAAACTTTCTATATTCATAAATGAAATATGAAAGAAAAGGCATATTGATAAATTCTCCACTAAATCAGGTTTAATTAGACATCAAAATGCAATAAGGCCTGGCAAAGTTCTGCCTAAATATTATAGAGAACTAAGATCAGAAGAAGAGCATAGATATTTAAAAAATACATCATAGAACACTTTCTTGAATTCTATAGATCACAAAACAAGAAAATATTTGTAATTCTGCCAATCTACTTGTTGAACAGAAACTTCCTCTTAATGAATTCTTTTAATTTCACTTTATAAATAGCTTTGGAAAAATCATACTATGAACCAAATATGTTATTAGGCTTTCAAAATTCATCATATTTGTCTGCATTCAACTTTTAACATTGAAGATGTATTACTACTGACCTACACTAGGGAGGACAGAAGGAGAATTGATGCCTTTGAGCTTTGCTGCTGGAGAGGAGTATTGAATATACCATGGACTGCTAAGAAAATGAACAGGTTTACCTAGAGAGGGTTAAACCAGGATGCTCCTTGGAGGCAAGGATTCTGACGCTTCGTCTGACATACTTTGGACATGTTTCAAGGAGGTACCAGTCCTTGAAGAAAGACATCATGCTTGGGAGGGTAGAGGGACAGCACAGGAGAGGAAGGCCCTCTATGAGGTGGATTGATTCAGTGACTCTGGTAATCGGGATGGATGTGTTAGAGACAGTGAGGTTGGCACAGGATAGAGCAGGGTTTGGTCAGCTATGGGTCAGTTCTGATTCAATGGTATACAACAACAACAACAATAGTTATATAGCTGTGTTTCTGATTTATTAAAAAGATAGTATTTTATTTTAGTGTGTTAAGTTAAATACTTTTTAATATATTTGTTGTGTTTTTGTGTGACCTTGAGTCAAATCCAACTCATAGTAATCTTCCATACTTTATAGAAGTACTGAAGAATTCTACTTGTGTATCTTACTGAGGCAGATTGTCACATCTTTCTCCTGCAGCGAGAGTTTGAACTATTTACCTTGGGATTAGTAGCTGAGTGCTTTACTACTGCCATCAAGACCCTTGCCTAACGCAAATAAATATATATGATATTGCAAATATTACCAAGAGTATAAAATAAATAATAACACAGAAAAAAACAGCACATACTACTCATACATTTTTATAGATGATTCATCAATTCCTGTGCTGAAGAGTTTGAACATCTTGCTAAAACTTCAGCATTTCTTGTAACTAATTGATTTAGCACAGTCTTTTTAAAGTTTCCACACTTAGATTTAGCTTTCTCTCATATGCCCACTATTATTGAAACTTTCATCACCAGTCCTGAGACTCTGCAATTTCCCCTTGTCCTAACACCTCAATTTCTCATTCAGTGTGATAGCCATAGTACCTTCTAAGTCACCATGGCACCGGCCCTTCCCTCCATATCAGCTACGTAAGTATTCTCAGTACGAAGCAGATTTCAAACTCCTGAGTTTCAATTCTGCCTTAGTTTTATTTTATTGCAGTGTCAAATCCATGCGTTTTTTACTATTTGAAAAGAACAATTCCCTACCACCTCTGCGGCTGTGGATCTTCTCCCATCTCTTTCTGTCCCTTCTGGGTTCATTTTGTGTCAATAAAGTACTTCCAAGTCTTTTGTCCACTGATTCCTTTTTTCTTTGCTACTAACATTCAGAATTCTTTCATCCTATGGAAGATTTCCTTCAATCCTGACTCCAGAAATCATTTTACATTTTCATAGCCCTTCTCTTTTCTTGAAAACATATTTAAGACATTAGCATTTCTATACCTCCACTTTTTACTTAACTGTTTGTTTGATATCATTTTCTCAAATTGTGAATATAATATCACAATTCTTTCCCTTCATTTATCATTAAATTTCATTTGGAGAACATCAAACATTTCTTCTTGGAAAATAAAGTTCATTTTATTTTAATAAGGATAGACAGATATTTATCATTAATTGACTTTGAATCTTTGCTTCATAGAATCCTTATATACAACAAAAAGAAATTTTGTCCAGCTTTACGTCACCTTCACAACTTTTAGTATCGAGGCTATCATGCCAGTCCATCTCAGTCAGAACCTTCTTTGGCCTTGATTCCCTCTACCAAACACCTTGTCCTCTTTTCATGATTGATTCCTCTGATGACAGGCCTAATGACTAAGAATGACAGAAGAAGAATCAATGCCTTTGAGTTGTGGTCCTGGAGAAGAGTCTTGAACATATATACCATAGACCACCAAGAGAACGAACAGGTCTGTCTTGGGAGGGTAAATCTAAGTCTCTTCTTGGAGGCTAGGATTCTGAAGATTTGTCTCACTTACTTTGGGCATGTTGCCAGGAGGAAGCAGTTCTTGGAGAATGACATCAGGCTTGGCAGGGTGAAGGAATGGTGCAGGAGAGGAAGACCCTGAATGAGACGGATTGACACAGTAACTGAGATAATGAGGATAAGTTTGTCCAAGTCAGTAAGACTGGCTCAAGATAGGGCAGGCTTCAGAGCTATTGAACATAGGTTGGCAGAGTCACAGTTAACTCAATGACACATAACAACAACATAGCTGTTGCATGCTGTGAAATAAGAACAAACTCATCCCTCACCCTTCAGTAGGCTTTCAGGAGCATTTAATTGCATAGGAGATTATCTATCCTTGTCTTGTGGAGTAGTAGCTGGTGGATGAAAAATGTATGCCGTTGAGATTGCAGCACAGCTTTCAATCACTAGATCACCAGCATATGTGTGTTCACACACACACACACACACACACACACACACACACACGTGACGTAGTGGTAGAAAGCTGCATATCATATAAAATGAGCATGGTTTAAAATCAGAGAAAGTATGTGTCAGGGTTGTATCTTTTCTCAATCCCTTTTCTTTTTTTTTTAAAGTGATTTTAATTGTATTTCTTTTTATTTGTGATTTTAATGAATGTTTACGGAGAAGTTAGATTTTCATTCATTGTTGCACATTTTATCCCTTCTTCCTCCCTTTCACAGTTCACTATTTTTTTAAAAATATTCATTCATTGTTTAACAATTACTTAACCTCCCCTCACCGCGTCCTCTTTTACCTCTTATTCTGGGCTGTTTTCACCTATATAATGCAAGTCACATATTCCTTTTTCTTTTAATTTTTTTAAAAATTTTGTACTGGTTTATTGAGAAGTTTAAATACATTGTTTTTCACACCAGATATTTCCCATTTCCTTCATTCCCCCGATCAAATTGTATGACCCTATTATACCTCCCCCCATCCTCACCCTCTGCTTCTAACCTTCCCACTCCCTTGTATCTTCATACTCATTGTACAATAATGGTTTATATAGTATTTTTCCTTATGGGACGTATTAATTTACTCAGCATAATGCTCTCTAGTCCCTTCCAAGTTAGGTAGTAATTTACAAAGTTATTGCTACTGCATGCTGCATAGCATTCCATTGTGTGAATGTACCATTATTTTTCAATCCCATTGTGGTTGGACATCTGGGTTGTCTCCATGTTCTTGCAATGGTGAATAATACTGCTACAAACATTGGCTTCAAGTCTCTGTTTGTGCCTCAGTTCTCATTTTATCGGGATATATTCCAAGGAGTAGAATAGCTAGATCACATGGAATTTCCATGTTTAGCATTTTGAGGAAGCTCCAAATTATCTTCCAGAATTGTTATACCATTTTATAATCTCACCAGCAATGTATGAGAGTGTCTCTCACCACATCCTCTCCAACATTTATTACTTGTCCTGTTAAACTTTGCCATTGCTATTACAGTGAGGTGGTATCTCACTGTGGTTTTGATTTGCATCTCTCTTATTGCCAGTGATTTTGAGCATTTCTTCATGTGTCTGCTTGCCATTTGAGTATCTTCCCTTTGTGAAAATTCTTTCCATGTCTTTTTCCCATTTTATAATTGGGTTATGAATATTTTTCTTGTGGAGGCCCAAGAGTATTCTGTAAACTTTTGTCATGGGGCTCTCGTCTGAGACGGTACTGCCAAATGTATGTTCCCAGGCAGTACGTTTTCTTTTCACCCTGTTGGAAAAAGTTTTTGATGTGCATAGGGATTTAATCTTTAGAAGGTTCCATTCTTAAATTTTATCCTCTTCAAATTGTGCATTTCTGGCTGTATTTGGCAGTCTCTATACCGTAGATTAGGCCTTCTAAGCTTGATCCGAGTTTGTTTTTTTTGAACTTCATGGTTTTGGGCTTTACTTTCAGGTCTCTGATTCACCTTGAGTTGAGTTTTTTGTATGGTGTGAGATGTGGATCTTGTTTCTTGAGGTAGCCGTCCAGTTTTGCCAGAACCATTTGTTGAAGAGGTTGTAATTTCCCCATTTGATAGGTTGGCTTTTTTTCCTTGTTGAATACCATTTGACCACAGGTAGTTGGGTCTATTTCTGGGTCCTCAGTTCTGCTCTGTTGGTCTATGTGCCTGTCATTGTACCAGTACCATGTTGTTTTGGTTACTAATGCTGTGATTTTGATGTCAGGGAGTTCTATGCCTCCCACTTCATTTTGTTTCTCATAAGTGTTTTGTTTATTTTGGGTCTCTTGCCTCTTCAAATGAACTTGGCAATTTCCCTTACAATCTCCTTGAGCAATGAATTTGGTATCTGTATTGGGTTTGTGTTGAACATGTAAACTGCATTTGGTAGGATTGTCATTTTCACAATATTGAGTCTTTCTATCTTGAACAAAACACATTTTTCCTTCTCTTTAGGTCTTTTGTTGTGTCTTGCAGAAATGGCCTGTAGTTTTCTTTGTGTCTTTTATATCTCTAGTTAGGTTTGCTGCCAACTATCTCAATTTGATGTTGGCTATTGTAAATGACACTGCTTTCTTGATTTCCTTCTCTGAGTTATCTTTGTTACTGTGGAGAAATTCTACTGATTTTCAGATATTGATCTTATATCCTGCCACTCTGCTAAACTGGCCCACTAATTCTAATAGGTTTGGGGTTTTGGTTGTTTTTTTTTGTTTTGTTTTGTTTTTTTATTTTGTTTTTTGTTTTTATTTTTTTGTTGAATCCTTGAGGTTTCTATGAACACTATCATATTGTTTGCATATAGCGATAGTTAAACCATCTTTTTACCAATCTGGATGCCTTTTATTTCCTTCTCTTGTCATGTAACCCTAGCAAGCACGTCCAACACAATATTGAGTAAAAGTGGTGACAGTGGGCATCCTTGTCTTGTTCCTGTTCTCAAAAAAAATGCTTTTAGCGTCTCTCCATTGAGAATGGTTTTGGTTCTTGGTTTTGGTTATATACTTTTCACTATCTTGAGGAAATTCTCTCTGTTCTACTTTGCTGAGTGTCTTTATGAGGAAGAGGAGTTGTCAAATGCCTTTACTATATCAATTATGGAGATCATATGGTTCTTGTTATTTGTGGTTGTTGCTGTTATGTGCCGTCGAGTAGCTTGTGACTCATAGCGACCGTATGTACAACAGCCCTAAACTCTGCTCTGTTCTGTGCCAGTCGCACTGTCTCTGGCACTCCCATCCCGATTAAGCCAGTCACTGAATCAATCCACCTCATAGAGGGCCTTCCCCTCCTGCGCTGTCCCTCCACCCTCCCAAGGATGGTGTCCTTCTCCGAGGACCGGTCTCTCCTCACAAGATGTCCAAAGTATGTTAGATGGAGCCTCAGAATCCTTGCCTCCAAGGAGCCACCCGGATTAACCCTTTCCAGGATGAATCTCTTTGTTCTTGTTATTTACTTTGTTAATAGGGTGAATTATGTTGATTATTTTTCTTATGATGAACCAACCTTGCATAACTCTTATGCATCCTACTTGGTCATGGTGAATTATTTTTTTTTTGTGTGCTTTTTTGGATTCTATTGCCTCGAAGTTTGTTAAAAACTTTTGCATCTGTGTTCATGAGAGTAGTTCATGCGTAGTTTTCTTTCCTGGTAATATCTTTGCCTGGTTTTGGTATTATGATTATGCTTATTTCATAGAATGACTCTGGGAGTGTTCCTTCTTTTTAAATTTTTTGAAATAATTTAAGAATAATTGGTGATAGATCCTCTCTGAATGTTTAGTAGACTTCTGTTATGAAGCCATCTGGTCCAAGAGTTTTCTTATAAGGAAGTCTTTTTATGACCTTTTCAATTTATTTTTTGTTATGGGTTTGTTCAAGTGTTCGATGTTTGCCTTTTTCAATATGGGTAGGGCATGAGATTCAAGGAATTTGTCCATTTCCTCTAGGTTTTTTTAATTTGTCAGCATATAGCTTTTCATGATATTCTAATATTATCTATTTAATTTCTTCTGGTTCTATTGTGATGCCAGCTCTGTCATTTATTAATCAAGTTATCTGTGTGTGTGCTTTTTTTTTAACTTTTGTTAAGTTTTCCAGAGGTTTGTAAATTTTACTGACCCTTTTGGAAAACCAGATCCTTGTCTTACTAATGGTTTCAATTTTTTTTTCCTCCTGTTTTCTATCTTATTGATTTCAGCTCTTGTCTTGATAATTTCTTTCTTCTAGAGGTTACAGATTTAGATTGTTGTTGTTTTTCTATTTGTTGAGGGTATTAAGTTAGATCATTAATTTTTCTTTTGCCATTTTTTTATGTGTGTGCCTATTGCTATGAACTGTCCCCTGAGGACTGTTTTAGCTGTGTCCCAGAGGTTTTGGTATGTGGTATTTTCATATTCATTTTTTTCAATGAACTTTATTTCATGTTTTTATTCTTTTTAAAACCCAAACATGTTTTAGGATTTAGTTTCCACTTGAGTGGTTTTGTAAGTTTTATCCTCCTGTGATTATTTTGTAATTTTATGACATTGAGATCTAAGAAGATAATTTTTATTATTTCAATGTCTTTTAATTTGTTGATGCTTGCTTTGTGTCTGAATATATGATCAATTCACATATTAGAAGACTTGACCATTTGCACTTGAGAGAGAAAGTGTATTGAGTTTTAGTTGGGTGCAGTATCCTGAATATATCCACAAGGTTGAGTTATCTGATTGTATAGTTTAGATCTTCTACATCTTTGTTGAGTTTCTTTTGAGTTGGCCTATCCCTTGGTTATAGTGTTGTTCTGAATTCTCCTACCACTATTGTGGTGCTGTCTATTCCTTTCTCCAAGTTCGTTAGCTGTTGTTATATGTATTTTGCAAATCTATCATTTGGTGCATAAATATTGACCAAGGTTGTGTTTTGTTGATCTATTGTCACATCTCCCCCAGGTAATCGAAGAAGAAAAAACTGCGAGATATTCGTTCTGGCTGGCCGCACAGAGGAAGGGGTAGGCATCTGACAAGCTGAAGGCTGGGCAGCTTAGAGACCCCTCCCATCTCCCCCAGGTAATAGAAGAAGAAAAAAAGTGAAACATTCGTTCCAGCCCAAGGGCCAAGAAAAGCCTATCTACACACCAGTTCAACAGGATGCATCACCTTTAGTCGGGAAACATTACGACTAAACTTCAGAGACATTGATCCCAACATAAGGAACTGCAATCAGCTGATGTGTTTGGAATCACAGAAGCCATGGAACTT
>NW_006399793.1:665740-672295 GCF_000299155.1 Elephantulus edwardii
GGTCCTTGGAGAGGGACATCATGCTTGGGAGGGTGGAGGGACAGCGCAGGAGAGGAAGGCCCTCTATGAGGTGGATTGATTCAGTGACTGGGATAACTGGGATGGGAGTGTCAGAGACGGTGCGATTGGCACAGGACAGAGCAGAGTTTAGGGCTGTTGTACATAGGGTCACTATGAGTCGCAGGCAACTCAACGGCACATAACAACAACAACAACAGCATTGTGTCTTTAATCAGTATGTTATGCCCATTCTTATCTTTCATGGTGTTTTTCATTCTGATGTCTGTTTTATTAGAGATTAATATTACCACTTCTGCTTTTTTGTGGTTGCCATTTCCTTGGTATATTTTTTCTGGCCTTTGATTTTGAGTCTTTCCTTCTTTGAGATGTGTCTCTTGTGGTCAACATATAGATGAGCTTTTTTTTTTTTTTTTTCCTTAATCCATTCTGCTACTCTCTTTCTTTTGACTGGCACATCCATCTGTTCACATTAATTGTGATTATTGTCAGGCCAGGTTTCACTTTTGCAATTTTGTAGTGTTTCTTTTGCTGTTGTTTCTGGTTAGGATAGTCCACCTGTTTTCCTTTGGCAACTCTGTGTAAAGGACTTCACTTAACATTTCTTGTAGTTTTGGTCTTGTTTTCACAAATTCCTTAAATTAGTTCTTTTCTGCAAAGAGTCTAATTTCTCCTTCATATTTGATGTAGAGCTTTGCTGGGTATTGGATCTTTGGCTGGCAATTGTTTTATTACACTTTCTGTACAGGCTGCCCAATTGTCTTCTAGTTTTCTTGGTTTCTACTGAGAAAGCACAACTTACTCTAATTGTTTCCCTTTTGTAGGCAACTGTTTTCCAAGTGCTGCTTTTAGAATTCCATCCTTATCTTTTAATTTGAAGAATTTGACTATGATTTATCTATCTATCTACCTAGTCTATTTGGTGTTTGCTGTGCTTCTTGAATGTGTACTTCCCCATTCTTCATCAAAACTGTTAAGTCTTCTTCTAGCATATCTCCCACAATTTTCTTTGTGACTTCACTGTTACTCCCATGTTCTGGAATTCCAATCATACATATGTTGTTTCATTTGATGTTGCCCCACATGATTCTGATGTTTTCTTCATTTTCTTTAAATCTTATCTCTGAGTTTTCTTCTGGTATGTTTTCAATGAGTCTCTTGTTGTCTAGCTCATTAACTCTCTGTTCGGTCTCTTCAGTTCTTTTTTTTTGTGTGCTTTCAGGACGTTGGACACGTCTAACATTTTGTTCTTGGTATTCTGGATTATCTTTTCATGCTTTTCTGTTACAGCTAGTACTGTGTTGGCTGTAGTCTCTGTGTTGTGATGATTTTTTTAAGTTCTTGTAACTTTTCATCTATCAATTCTTTCTTCCATCTTTTACATTTTCTTCCATAGCTGTTCAAGTTTCTCCTCATCAATATATTTCTTCTGGATTGTTGTTTATGGGGTATTTGCTCTCTTATTGGCTTTCGTTCCCCCCCCCACATTTGTATCTTTTTCTATAGTTATTCTAATATCTCTACATCATGATATTTCTATCTACCTAAGGTATTCATTGTATCTGCTTTTTCAGAGGAAGGGTTATTTTGTTTTTTCATGATTACTGAGGTTGATTGCTGTTTTCTTGACATTATGTTAATATTTTCTTAGTAGATGCTAGGTTGTAGAAACTATATGATGACCTAGAGCACAGGAATATTTTGTGAAGGATCTATATATTTGTGCTCCCTTTTTGACTTGAGGCTTACAGGGCACAGTACCTGACAGCAATGTTTCCCTTAAAGTACCTGTGTACCAAACCAGGAAGCCTTTTGCTCCCTTCTAGAAATGGCATCTATGCTGAGTTTGAGCTGTCCCACATCCTTCCACTCGATCTTAAGTGGTCATGCATGTTGTTATCTAGATAGCAGTGTTTCTCCCAAAGTACTTGTTTTCTATACTGTATGAAACTGTTCAGTGGCAGGTCCTTGACTTCACTCTTCTATTAGTTGCAGGTGATGTCTTGACAGGATTTGGTATATTGGTGACTTTTTTTTTCACTAGGGCCACATGCCTGAGAGTCCTAACCTGTAAGTCAAAGGGGTGAAAATGGTGGAAGTGAAGCTGAGAGAAGGCATGGATGTGGCTCTATCTAAGGGAAACAAACTGGTCCCACTGGTGGACCTCCCCTTTTTTCTGGGGCTAGACATGAGCTATGCCACTCATAAACCAGCTGACTAACCTAGAAGTCATAGCATGGTTAATGGTCTTGTACAACCTAAAGTTCCTGTTGCAGCAGGTCAAGGACTGTTGTGTTCATTATGGATTAAAACTCAATATCAGGAAGACAAAGATTCTCACCACTAGGACAATTAGAAGCACCATGATGGATCAAGTAGAGACAGAGGTTGTTAACATTAACATTAAATTGGCTTCATAATCAACACTCTTGATACAAGCAGTTGAGAAATTAAAAAATGAACTGCATTAGGTAAATCTGCTGTCAGGGACCTTTCCAGAGCACTGAGAAGCAACAATGTCATTCTAGAGACTAAAGTGTGCCTGCTTCAGTCCGTGATCTTTATAACTACTTACTATACATCAGCAAGCTGCACAATAACTAAGGATGACAGAAGAAGAATCGATGCCTTTGAGTTGTGGTGCTGGAGGAGATTCTTGAACATACCATGAATTGTCAAGAAAACAAATAGGTCTGTCTTAGGGCGAGTGAAACCAACTTTCTTCTTGTAGACGAAAATTTTGAAGCTCTGTCTTATATACTTCAAATATGTGGTCAGGAGGGACCAGTCCTTGGAGAAAGTCCATTATGTTTGGAAGCATTGAAGGACAGTGCAGGAAAGAATGACCCTGGATGAGATGGATTGATACAGTGATTAGTATAATGGAAGTAGGTGTATCAGAGTCAATGAGACTGCCTTACGACAGGACAGACTTCAGAACTATTGTACATCGGGTCACTATAAGAAGCAGGTGACTAGACAGCACATAACAACCACCACCACCACAACAACATATAGTGACACAGAGTTTGGCACTGTTTTGTGAAGGACATGTATTTTTTTGCCCCCTTCTTGACCCAGCTCTGCTTGGTTTAGCCTCTTCCTTTTTAGCCTAAGGGATCCCACATGGTGTTGCTAGACAGCAGTCTTTCCCTCAAAGTACCTACGATATTGGAGCTCCTCGCTCTGGACAGTGGAAGCTGCAGCTGGGTGGTGAAACTGTGGCTCCTCAACATGCCAAGCAGTGATTCTGTCACCAGACAGAGAATGAATGTGCCTGGGTTGCACCATAGTCTTTATCAGATGCCGAGGAAACAGTGAATGGAAGATGCTCCCAGTCCTGTGACACCACACAGGCCCGCCATCTTGCAGCAGAGTGATGGTAAAGTCTTAGAAGAGCCGCATCTCATGAGAAGAGTTGTATATTTCATTGTACTTCTTGAATGTAGATTTCCTTATTCTTCAAAATACCTTGGAAGTTTTCTTCTAGTACTTCTTTCACAATTTTTTTCTATGAGTTCCTTGACATTCTCATGTTCTAGTGTTTTAGTCATATGTATAGTGTTTCTTTTGGTGTCATCAAACATGATTCTAATGTTTCCTTAATTTTCTTCATTTCTCATTCTCTGATTTTTCTTCTAGTATCCAGTGAGGTTCTTGTCTTCCATTCACTGACTCTCTCTGTTCCTTTCTTCAGTTGTACTGTTTTGTCCCACCAGTGTGTTGGACACTACAACCATTTTAGTCTTAATATTCTGAATTTCATTTTAATCCTTTCCTGTAATTTCCAGGACTGTTTTGGCTATACCTTCTCTTTTTTGTGATGAATTTTAAAAGTTTTTGTACCTCTTTATCTATATTATCAAGTCTTTCTTCCATCTTTTGTATTTTCTTCTTTAGCTATTCAAGTTGCTTCTCCTCACCAATGTTTATTCTGGATTGCTGCCTCTGGAGTATTTGCTCACTTAATTTCACATGCAAGCAAGATTCTACTGAAGATTATCCAAAAACTGCTGGAACAACACATCAGCAGAGAAATGCCAGATGTCCAGGCTGGGTTTAGAAGGGGTCGTGGTACTAGGGATATTATAGCTAATGTTAGATTGATCTTAGCTGAAAGCAGGGAATACCAGAAGAATGTATATCTGTGTTTTGTTGATTATGCAAAGGCGTTTGACTGTGTGGATCATAACAAACTGTAGCTGACTCTGAGAAGAATGGGAATCCCAGAACATTTAATCGTGCTAATGCGAAACCTATACTTGGATCAAGAAGCAGTCGGCAGAACAGAGCAGGATAACACTTTATGGTTCAAAATTGGGAAGGGTGTACGTCAGGGATGTGTCCTATCTCCATTCCTTTTCAACCTGTATGCAGAGCAGATTATCCAAGAGGCTGGCCTCTATGAGGAGAAATGTGGTGTCAGGATTGGTGGAAGATTAATCAACAATCTGTGTTATGCAGATGACACAGTCTTGCTTACTGAAACTGAGGAGGACTTGAAGTGCTTGCTACAGAGGGTCAAAGACTGCAGCCTCTAATATGGATTGAGGCTCAATGTCGAGAAGACAAAAATTCTCACCACTGGACCAATTGGCAGCATCAGGATGGATGGTGAAGAGATTGGGATTATTCACAGCTTTAGTCTGCTTGGCTGCACGGTCAACACTATTGGCAGCAGTAGCCAGGATGTCAAAAACGTATTGCGATGGGAAAGTCTGCTGTTAGGGACCTCTCCAGGGATTCTGAGGCTTCGTCTAACATATTTTGGACACGTTTTAAGGAGGTACCAGTCCTTGGAGAGTAACATCGTGCTTGGTAGGGTGGAGGGACAGCGCAGGAGGGGAAGGCTCTCTCTGAGGTGGATTGATTCAGTGGCTGGGGAAATCAGGATGGGGTGTATCAGAGACGGTGCAATTGGCACAAGACAGAGCAGAGTTTAGGGCTGTTTTACATAGGGTTGCTATGAGCCGCAAGCTACCTGATGGCACATAACCACACCAACAACAATGACTTCTTAAATTGTTTCTTCCATCATTTGCATTTTCTTCTGTAGCTTTTCAAATAACATATCAAGTAACATCAAAATTTTTCTTCTTGCTTTCTCTTTCTGTGATATTCATTGTGTCTGCTTTTTTAGGAGAAGGATTCTTTTGGGTTTTTTTGTTTTGTTTTTTTCTTTTCTTTTTTAAATTAAATTTTATTAATTTTAATGAACATTTACAGAGATTTGGGGTTTTTATTCAATCATTGTTGCGCTATTTTCTTTACCCTCCTCCCCAGTTCGTTCTTCTTTTCCCCCCCCTTGGAATTCTGTTTTAATTGTCCAATTGCCACAGTGCTTGTCCAAGCCAGTTCTGATTAATCTCCTTTGTCAGTGTGTCCTTTGTCATTCCCTATCACTCCTCCCTGAGAGAGACTTCACCCTGATTCATAAGGAAAAGGGGATGGTGTATTCTCTTAGCTACTTCCAGCTGGAAAGGGACGCTGTAGGTTTCAGGGTGAAGATCTTCTCTCACTACTCTAAAGGGCCCCTTTGGCAATAGGAAACACATAGACTATTATGGAGATTGATTTTGGGATTTAGATGCACTGTGTATCAATTGTGCTTAGCTGTGCATGTTCATATCCTTGAAGATGTATCATGGAACTGTTGCAGCCTAGAAGACACAAATTTAACTAAAAAGTTAAAAGTACATGAGTCAAAAATTGAAAAGCAATAATATTCCAGGTAGAGGCTCTAATAGTGGCACAAATCAAGTTACAGAGGGAAGATAGTTCTTACAATAAAAGGCCTATTGACTAGCACTTTGTCTATTATAGTGTAGAGGTTAGGAACCACAAGATGTAGAGGCTCAGCTATGTCATTTATGGTTCTTGAGTCCTGAAGGAAATTCCATCTACCACTGGGTTGTTTTACAACTCGGAGGTCCACATGCAAGGCAGAGGTGAAGTAAGGAACTGCTTATGAGGTTTTCCGTCAATTCCAACAACTAAGAAACAGGGAGAAGAGTTAGGACCTCAGAAGGCTTAATGATGATTGAGTCAGACTGCTGTTTTCTTGATCTTATGTGGATCTTTTCTTAACAGATGTTAAGTTATTGTAACTCTATAATGTGTCAGGGTAGGATAGTGTTTTATGAAAGACATTTATATTGATGGTGTCCTCTTGAGGGATGACTGTTGCCTTCCTGAAACTGCACCTCCACCCAGCCTCTTCCACTTGAGTTTAAATAATCCGATAGGATATAGCTATATAGCAGGGTTCAAGGCCAAAGTACCTGAATGGCACAACAGAGAAGTCTCTTGCCCTACATAAACCAAGGCTCTACCTGGCCTCTTGTGTTTGAGCTTCACAAATCCCATGTAATGAAGCTAGACAGAAGTATCAAGACCAAAGTACCTGAATGGCAAAACAGAAGAGTCTGTTGCCATGCAGAAACTGTGGCTCTACCTGGCCTCTGTAATTTTATTTTTTGTGAGGCGGTGAAAACTAATGTTAATCTTATTTTGTTTTTGGTTTATGTATATCTCTCT
>NW_006399793.1:674250-680058 GCF_000299155.1 Elephantulus edwardii
TGCCAAGAAAACAAACAGATTCATCCTAGAGAGGATTAAACCAGGCTGCTCCTTGGAGGCAAGGATTCTGGGGCTTCGCCTGACATACTTTGGACATTTTGTAAGGAGAGACAGGTCTTTGGAGAGGGACATCATGCTGGGTAGAGTGGAGGGACAGCGCAGGAGGGGAAGACCCTCTATGAGGTGGGTTGATTCAGTGACTGGGATACTCGGGAAGGGTTTGTCAGGATCAATGAGATTGACACAGGACAGAGCACGGTTTAGGGCTGTTGTACACAGGGTCACTATGAGTCGCAAATGACTAGATGGCACATAACAACAAACAACAGTAGTAAGAAGCTGCTCTGCAATTCTGAAGACATGTGGTTCAAGGCCAATAGCTGCTCTGCAGGAGATGGGTGGGCAATCTCCTCCCACATGATTAGCTACCTCTGAAAATCCACCAGAGGGTCAGCTATGGGTCAGTTCCGACGCTCCTATACACAATAACAACAACAACAACAACATATATATTTGAATTGTATATTAAATGATACAATTTATTATGCATTATATATCACTAACTTATAGCATCCAACAACATATATAAATATATCTCACTAAACTATAGCATGCACCTATAGCATGAATATCTGTCTGTCTGCCTATCTATCTAATCATTGTCCATCCTTTTCTTTCTCTCTCTCTTTCTCTCCACACACACACACACACACACACACACACACACACACACACAGACACACACACATTCTGCTGGCACCAGAAGTCAGGAAATCAAAAGACGAACTGCATTGGGAAAATCTGCTGCTAGGGACCTCTCTAGAGTACTGAAAATCAACTATGTTAGTCTAGAGCCAACGGTGTGCCTAATCCAGGCCATGATCTTTGCAAATACTTGCTATGCATCAGAGAGCTGGACAATGACTAAGGATGACAGAAGAATCTATGCCTTTGAATTGTGGTGCTGCAGAACATTCTTGAACATACCCTGGGCCAACAAGAAAACAAATAAGTCTGTGTTGGAGAGGGTGAAATCAAGTAACTCTTAGGAGGCTTGGATTTTGAACCTCCATCTCACATACTTTGGGTATGTGGCCAGGATAGGTTAGTCCTTGGAGAAAGGCATCATGCTCAGAAGGGTGGAGGGACAGTGCAGGATAGGAACCACCTGTACGTGATGAATTGATAGAGTAACTGGAGCAATGTTGTTGGTTTGTGAGAATTAGTGAGACTGCCTCAGGACATGGCTGCCTTCAGAGCTGGTATGCATAGGGTCATTATGGGTTGCAGGTGACTTGATGGCACGTAACAACAAAAAAACCCAATTTTATATATATATATATTGTTGAGTCAAAATTGACCCATAATTGACCCTTTGGTGGGTTTTCAGAGTTACACGGGGTGAGATTTCCCATCCTTCCATGGAGCAGCTTGTGGCCTTGAACTGCATACATTTGGAATTACAGAGCAGCTTCTTGCCACTAAGCAACCAGAGCACTCTCTCTCTACACACACACACAATTTTCAAATAATGTTTCTGTCAATAGATATTTTAAAGATATGTAAAATTTCGGGATGAAAGCACATACATATTAAAAAAACCTAACATTTACATTTAATGGGTTTTCTTTACTTCCTTTTCTCTGTTCTTTTTTGAATTGGTTTCTAGGCCTGTGCTGAATTGCCACCTGAAGACTTACTTCCCTTTACTACCCTCTTTGGTGTAATTCCCTCTTTCCTCTTTCATTTCTTAAGTTTGCTTAAGGACAAAAAGAGATAACTTCTACTGAAATGGTGCATGAAAACAAATTTTTGAGGATTTTAATTATGAAAATGTTTATACTGTCTTTTTATTTTGTCAATAGCAAACACAGATCTAGAAATGTAGATCACATTTTTAAGGCAATCCTTCATTATTCTAACTAAAAGGCCAAAAATGACATGTGGCAATTTCTGTTTCTTATTTAATAAAATTTAGTGAATACTTGATACATAAATATCTTCATCTTGCAAAATCAGAGAATTTCTAGTTATTTAACTTCCAAATCTCTTTAAATCCATCCAAACTATTGGTTATACCTTATAAATTACTCTGAATCTATGTATAAAACTCTTATCTCTCCAATCACCCACGTCAGTCCTATATTAAACAGCGGTGAACTGTCCAAAAGGAATATATGATTACGCATTATCTATGTATTGCACATTATATGTATGGTAACAATCTAGAACAAGAGGTTCATAGGAAAATCAACTGTGGGGTTGGGAAAGGAAGAAAATATGCAACAATGAATGAGTAATAAAAAAGTGAAGGAAAAAAACCAAACCCCAAACCACCCAAAACCCAACATTCCCCAAACAAAACAGAACTTTTGTCCTGAGGATGCATAGCTTTACAGTTTGACTTCTAAGTAAATTTGACCTTTTTTTCCTTCGCCATTTAGAGCTGCAAGGAACTTGCAAATTGAAGTTGAAAATTGTTACTTATTATTGCTGGTCTCTATTTTAACTGTGCATCTATTCTAAAATGATTCTAAAAGGATGTTCTTGAGAAAACAGCCTCTACATTTTAACCTGTGTCACATTTTAACCTGTGCCAAATCTCTATCTTGACTGCGGTTGTGGTCATGCTCTGTATACGTGGAAAATACAAAGGGAAGCCCTAACTGCGATGAAATCAGTTCTCCAATTAATTATGCTGTGATTTCTCATGCTATTTGCATTTGTTGACTTTGAGCTGGGAGCTTTTCTGTGGCTCCCTTTGGAAGAACCCCTCTTAACCCTGGACAAACATTCCATATCTAAAGCTTGACATAATAGTTTATAAAAATCAAGAGACTTTTATTTGAATAAAGATAGTATTAAAGCAAATCCTAGAGAGAAAAATTACTCTGGATCAATTATGTTCTATATAGTTGGAGAAGATATAAATATTTTGGAAAAATGTAATCTCAGCTTTGCCATTTCTTTTGGTATTACTGTGGGCAAGTTATGGAACCTGTTTGTGTATGAAGTTTACTTTAGTTAGCTTGTCAAAATCAAATTAATTGGCATGCACAAAATCACTTAAAATCACACTTAGTATAGAATCTCCCTAAAATAGTCTCTCTGATATTTTCTTTATGCTACATGATTTTAGGATTTAAAAAAGTTTTTTTTTTACTTTACCATTATTTATACAGATGTAAGTAACACTGACAAATAAATTTAAATTCTGAAACAACTTCAGACTTGCAGAAAACGTGAAAGCAAATAAAAAGGATTGCCCCACCTTGAACCATCTGAGACTTGTTTGCCAACATAGTCGTCTGTACCTCTGATGACCCAGTGATAAGGAGCTGCACTATCAACCAAAGGTGAATAATTTCAAGCCACCAGCTTCACTGCAAGAGAAAGATGGTGATTTATAGTGTCTGAAACCCATTGAAGGGGCAGCTATAAGTCAACTCAGACTAAAAGACACATAATAACAAATATGCTAGTGTATATTGTCTGTGAGTTTTCTGATACAGCTATAAAAGAATAAATGCATTAATTAGTAGTGTGTTGTTGAGTACCATTGAGTTGAAATTGACCCATAGCTGACCCTTTAATGGATTTTCAGAGGCTGTTAAGCACATGGCCAGAGATTGGCCATCCTTCTCCTACAGAGCAGCTGGTTGATTAAAACCATGTGCGTTAGGGATTGCAGTTTCTTACCAGTAGGCCACCAGAGCTCCCTAGTCTCCAATCCTCAACTCCAATCAAGTTTCACGAATCAATCATATAATACTTTTCTTTATACTAAATGATAGATTATATTTGACTGTCATGTCTCTTTAGCTTTCTTCAGTCTAACCATTTACTCTGTCTTAACCTTTTTTTCTCTTCTTTCTTTTAAAATTACATGAGGGTTAGTTTGTGGAATTCTAGTGAGTTTAACTTTCCCTGATATTTAGATTGAAGTTACGTATGTTTGGCACCAGTATCACAAAACTAATACTCTATGCTTGTGATTCACTCTATTAGGTAATACGTAAATTTTGATTTATTACATCACTGCTGATGTTTACTTTTGTCTCATGAGGTGTTGTTTTTCCAGGTACTCTATATTTCTTTGTAACAAATAAGTATTTGGGGATGTACTTTGTGAAGGCAGGAACCCTAGTGGCACTGTGGTTAGATGCTCAGATTCTAACCTAAATATTGGCCATTCTGGACCCACCAGCTGCTCTGTGGAGAAAAATGTGATACTCTGCTTTCTTAGAGATTTACTATAAAGTTCATCAGAGACAAATTGTGATCAAACTTAGATGGTCTGGTCTTTGGTATTAAGAGACTGCCAAATACAGCCAGTAATGTACAATCTGGAGATGCTAAAATTGATGAATGGGACCTTCTAAAGATTAAATCCCTGTGCACATCAAAATTTTTTCCAACAAAGTGAAAAGAAAACCTACTGATTGGGGGAAAAAACATTTGTCAGTACCCTTTCAGACAAGGGTCTCATATCAAAAGTTTACAGAATTCCACAATGCCTCCACAAGAAAAAAAACCTGATAACACAATTACAAAATGGGCAAAAGACATGGAAAGACTTTTCACAGATGGCCAACAGACACATGAAGAAATGCTCAAAATCACTGGCAATAAGAAAGATGCAAATCAAAACCACAATGAGATATCATATCATTTCACCCCAGTAGCAGTGGCAAATAACAGGACAGAAAAGAAATGCTAGAGAGGATATGGAGAGATAAGAACTATTGTATACTGTTGGTAGGGTATTAAGATGGTACTACCACTCTGGAACGCAGTTTGGCATTTCCTCAGAAAGCTGAACATGGAAATTCCATACGACCCCGCTAATTCTCTGCTTGGAATATACCCTGAGAAAATGAGAACTTAGACCAAACAAAGATCTGTACACCAATGTTCATAGCAGCTTTTTTTCACCATCACAAGGACATGGAAACAGCCCAAATGTCCAACCACAATGCAATGGACTAAGAAATTAAGGTACAGTCACATGATGGAATATTATGCAGCATGTAAATCACTAACTTGGGAGGGACTGGAGAACAGTATGCTAAGTTAACAAAATCAATCCCATAAGGACAAATACTGTGTAAAGCCACTATTGTAGAAGTAGATAGCTAGTAAAATGAGGATCCAAAAGGTGGAGCAGAGGTACAGAGGAGTGAAGATGGCCAGGGGGGTAATCATAGGTTTGCACAATTTGATGGGTGGAGAGAGGGGTGGATTAAGGAAATGGGAAAGTTCCGGTGTGAAAACAATGTATACAAATTTTGTAAGTAAACCAGTAAAAAAAAAATTAAAAAATTATATACTTTAAAAAAAATAAAAGATTTACAACATTGGAAACAACTCGTGGTAATTCTATTTGGTCCTGTAGGTTCATTATGAAACTCAAACTCACTGCCCAAGGAGGACTTTACTGTGACTCTCTAAAAGGTTTCTACGTTCTATTGGATCACCTTTTGGGAGAAATGGAAGTGAATATGTATCTCTTCTAGTTAGTTGACCAGGTAGCTTTTTCCATGTTTCTTGGCAGACATTGGTGGGCACATCCAACAACTGTTTACTGAAACATCTCAGTTGAAATTCTGTGAATTTCTAGGGTCTTATTATTTTGCCAGTGCCTTCAGTGAAGCTTGGATATCTTTTATTACTACTGATCCTTGATCTTTTTTTTTTAAATTAGGTTGTTTATTTTTCATTTCAATGAATATCTACAGAGATTTTGGAATTCCATTCATTCATTGTTGCACCCTTCTCCCCGCACAAACCCCCCCCCCTCCCGTTTGC